>NW_015648609.1:229626-250779 GCF_001515625.1 Sinocyclocheilus rhinocerous
TAATGAAAACATTATTTGAATGCACTTTAACTAATGATATTTGCTAATAACTTAATATAGATTGTTGTATTTAAATGGATATGTGTGTGTATATATATATATATATATATATATATAATGAAAACTTCACACTTCAACTAATGATATTTGCTAATAACTTAACGAAAGCATAAAAAGCGTTTCGCTTGATTTGTCCAAATGCTGAAGTCTGTTTAATCAGCCATTAGCCTGAAGCGCGCGCAGCTGAAGATAATGAGTGTGTGATGTCATCGCCCACACTAACACAATTAATGCAAATTACTTAAGACTAGATGAGGATCAGCGATTAGCGCCGTTACTTGAAACAATATCTCTTCAAGCTTACTTTGCTTAATTTCAATACAATGCAGCTTTATTCAGCCTAGTGTGCAATTAAGTTCGTTTGATAAGTTAGTTGTGGGCGAGTAAGAAAGAGGCAAACGAAAAATAAGAATATATTAAAGAAAATAAAAATACATGGACCATGTGTTTTTTGTTTACAATACAAAAATGAAATAATGTTTCGGTTCCAAATATGTATAGAGCCTGAATAGGCCTACAAATCCATAATAATCAATTTATATCTATAAATACAAAAAAAAAAAAAAGTTATGAACAATAGTTTGTTCATGACTTCTGAGAAACCCAGCCTTGATTGATTGGCTCCTCGGTGATTTACTTCAGATTGGGCTCTGTTACGCATCGAGTTTGATTCATTTTAGCGAATCGGTTCACTCAGGCGGTTCATTTCAATGAACGGATTGAAAAACGATTCGCCTGTTTGTAAAAGTAAACTTTGCTAACCGTTTTCGCCATAATTTTACTCCCAAATAAGCTTATCCTCGACATTCCACCCAGTGGAGTCACTAGGGAATTTGGGCCCATTGCACAGAATTTGCTATGTGTGGCCCCCTCAAAATCACGTTCAGTTAAAGTCTGTGTGTATAGTCTATAGGCTACTAATTATGTGCCACTGTAAACCTAGAAAAACTAGAATTTAAATAAGTGTTGACAGCGTCATTGGTTGTAATATGTGAAAGTTGTAGTTTGTCGCTTTTCTGTTAATGTAGGCTATATGCAGAGTTTGGTGGAGAGATTCACAAACGCTTGCGAATCTGTTCAAACGAGTCGTTCAAAAGAATCGTTTCGCTCGCGAATCAAACTCCTCTACTCTCTCTCGCCCTCCTGCTTTCAGTCCAGTCATGAGTTTCCAGTAAGAAGAGGCGTGTGATGTGAAATGAACATCGTTGTACTTTTCTACATCATCTTGAAGGATTAATTTTACCATAACCGTCCGATTTAAACTCTATTGATGGATTTCCACTCTAAACTTTTTATCAAGTTCGGTCTATTATTTATAAGAACTGGATAAGAAAACCTGCGCACGTTACTACTCTTATGGGAACGGACTTTTAGTGAGGTAAGCAAGTTTCCCCAAACCTTTTCTTTCCAGAAGATGTAACTTAGACATTTTAAACTTTCACACAAGGTATTTTTGGTCTGTAGTGTATCTATAAAGTGCTACATGAATGTCAAAGAGAAGCTGAACCAGTAGAACCAGCTTGAGTTCCGCACAGCTGGAAAGTCTCCTCTGCTTTCTGGTTCCTCACAGAAAAACACCAGGAACCAGCAGGAATGGCAGGAATAAACAGCTCAAACATGAAAACTCTGGAGGATTTGACTCTGGACTCTGGCTATGGAGCAGGGGACTCGTGTAAGTCCTTAAGCCTATCGTCCTCCAAGTCAAACTCGCAGGCGTTCATGAACACCCCTCACAAGGGGAACTGGTGGTACTACTCCGGCTCCATGAACAGCAGGAACAACAGTTGGGATACAGTCAACACGGTGCTTCCAGAGGAACCAGAGGACATTTTCTCCAAGTTCCCACGCTTACCGGAGCTGGAGGAGTTCCCGTGGACGGAGGAGGACGTGGGGAGGGTCGTGCGTAAAGGCGCGGGGAAGGGCGCCTCGCTCTCCGCGGAGGCTGTGCGCAGACTGGCCACCCTGATGCGCAGGGCGCTGATCCGCATCTCCAGAGAGGCGCAGCGGCTCAGTGTCATGCACTGCAGATGCACCAGGTTCGAGGTCCAGAGCGCGATCCGTCTGGTGCTCAGCTGGGCGCTGGCGGATCACTGCGTCTCGGCCACTGTGAAGGCCATATCTATGTACAACATGAGCGCTGGAGAGCTCTTGCGCAAGGGGAAGTCAGCTCGGTGCGGGCTCGTGTTCTCCGTCGGACGGTTTTTCCGCTGGATGGTGGACACTCGGATCGCGGTGCGCATCCATGAGTACGCGGCCATCTGCCTGACCGCGTGTATGGAGGCTCTTGTGGAGGAGGTGGGCGTGCGCGTGCTGATGGCGGAGAAGGAAGGCGCGACGCCCGGCTGCGTCCTGACAGCAGAGGCGCTGGAGGGGGTCGTCAATAATGATGCCGAGCTTTGGGGGGTCCTGCAACACTATGAGCATCTCATCTGTGGGAAGAACGCCAATGGTAGGTACTTTACTGTTGTTCCTTGTACTTGTACGTCAGTTCCTTGTGGCCTAGTGGTTAGATTTGGCTGAAGGGTAGTTGAAACCACACAAGGGTTGATCCGTCACCATTGTGCACTTAGGCATGACACCACAAGTTGCTTCGAGGGGAGTATATATGTACTTAAATCACTTTGGAGAGAAGTGTCATTTTCTGCTAATTGTATTTGGACCATGCTTATTGATAACTATAAAATTAAAACAATAATGAAAAAGAAGAAACAGAAACAATTTTTTTATTTATAATAAAATTGATTTAAAACTATATTTAACATAAATGTTATTTTATTTCAGCTATTTTTTTTTGTTTAAGAAATACTAAAATAACTAAAAACTAAATACAAAATACAAAATAGACATAAAAAACTGTAATTAAAATAACAAAAACAAAATTACTAAAGCTTTAACTGAAATTAAAATGAAAACAGAACATATCTAAAAATTAAATTGAATTCAAAATATTACCAAAGTGTATAATAGTGTACTAAAACAGCTTATTTTATTCAAGCTAGTTGTCAAGGTAACATTTCTCATTTAAATTTAGTTTAAGCATTAAAATAACAAACTAAATAAATTAAAAAGTAAAACTATATAGACATATTTTAAAAACACTAATAAAATTGAAAAAAAACAAAACAATATTATTAAAACTTTAAAAGTAAAATGAAAACAGAAAATATAAACATTAAATAGAACATTTATTAACTAAAAATTATGGTAGCATATCAATGATATTAAAAGAGCTTTTTTATTTCAGCTAGCTAACTCAATATAATACGTCTCATTTTAATTTAGTTTAAGTTGACGTATTAAAATGAGCAAAACTAAATAAACGGACTGAAAAGTAAAACCATATGGGGAAAAAACGAATAAAGATTAAAAAAATAAATTACTTAAGTTAAAATGAAAACAGAAAATTCAGAATACGAACAGAATAAACAGAATTCAGAATAAGAAGAAAAACTATAATATTATATCAGTGATAATAAAATAACACTGATTTGGACACTTAAAAATTTATAAATATCTGTAAAATATCTACCTTTACCTAAGAATCTAAGTTCATTATTTTAAAGAGAGATAATCAAAATTTAATTGGGTTTAAGATTATACAATGATACATTAACTGGTTATGTGTTTATAAATGTTAGTGGAACATTAGTATTTATCGCTGTTAATGTGACGAACTACACCTGTGGTTACTCTCTGTGTGCGTGAGCTTGAGGGGAAATGACTTCATACATCCTTATCCTCATAAAATCCTGCCACACCACTTGATTATGACAAATTAGTAGCTTTGAAACTAGTTATGCATGATATGTTGGTCAAATACTGGCACGATGTTACAAAATTGCAATTTGGTGTGAATGATCTGTACTAAAATACTGAATCTGCAATCTGTTGGTAGACCCACACAAATGTTGATAGCTTCCTTATTAGTCGTCTTGGTGTTTGCTCTGAAAGATGAAAATGGAAATCAATTTCCAGAAATCACAGGTCAATCACGTCATTCTGCCTGTGACAGGTCATTACACGCTTCCTCTTCTCCAGCTGTGAGAATTACCCCTCTCTGCCAACTTCTGCATCATCTAGGTTGCATTTTCATTTTGATTTGTCTGTGGTTTATCTAACATCTATAGGTTTTCACAAACATTCACAAGCGCAAACCGATCTTAACTGATTGACCAGGCAAAGAGAACAAACAATATCTATAAAAACAACATGCGGTTCTGATGTAGTACTGTCCTGCTTTCGTCACCATTACTCATAATTTCTGTTTGCTCTGTCATGAAGACATTCAGGACAAATGCTTTGATTACTGTCATATGTTGGAGGCTGACATGAGAGTTTTGATATGCATATAACATAAACAAGATTTTTTACTTATTTGATGACCCATTAAAGGAAAATGGTAAGTTTGATTGCTTAGAAAAGTGTATTTCTTCAACAAACCTCACAATTTGAGGTATTTGTAGCAATGGTGCAGGTGAGTGAAAAGTCCAGCTACTGACATTAAAAAGACTTCCATGACAATACTGAGGCAGCGGAAAGACTTTATTAATTAAAATCAGAGGAGTGTGGGTACAATATTTAGGCTACGCTAACAAAAAGCTCTTTTTTGGTACGGGGTAGTCAGGATCTCAGCTCTGCATAATCCTTACACAGCTCACTTTCTCTGGGATGCCATGCAGGCATCAAAATTAGGTCGGTCCATAAAGACGACTCAGTGGATCAATGTGCTTTCAGGACGGTCGTGTTAACAAAGTGCTGCGCGTTCACTTCACAAAACCCTCGCGTGCCATTACTGTTGATGAATGGGCATCTGATCCACTGCGTTTCCTCTGTCAAGTGCAGGAGATTGAATCTGAAACGCCTTAAATGTGGCTCGTTTATGATTTCAGCCGTGACTCAGTGGCCTTTCAGAATGTACTTGATTACACAAAGCATCTCACAACCAGATTATTCATGACCTGCTTTTGCTGGCTGCTATTATTGTGCTTGAGAATGCCTTTTAAACAGCCTTGATTCCCATAGACCAGTACACTTGTCTTATAAGTTTGCATGTTTTTTTTTTTTGTGTTTTCTGATGCAGCAAGGATGTTGCTCAAGCACTTTCTTTAGGGCCTTTCGCACCGCGGGAAGCTTTTCATAGTACCAGAACTAATTGTGGAACTACCCACTTTTTGGCGTTTTCGCACCGCCGGAACTGGGTGTGATTTTAGTACCGGACTGCCTTTTTCGAGAACCAAATTAGCTCCTACTCCGGAGCAGGGTCTAACCAGCACAACTGGTACTAATCGTGACGTAAGTAGACATTGATTGGCCAAACGCGTATATAAAAAACGGACGCTGAAGTGCAGGCATTTGTAGCAAATATACCACTGCCAGTTGTCGTTGGAGATTCTTAGTCCTACTTTCCGTTCATTCAATCGCTTTACGTATACGTCGACTTTCCATGTCCATTATTGTGAAACCCGCGAGACACAACAAAAACACAGCTCCGATCACAGCGTCCTCCATCCTCCTGTTGTTAATGTTGTTCTTCTTTGTTTCTGTTGTTGAACGCCGCGCACAAATGACAACGCTGTCAACCGGCTTACGTCACTTCTTAGTACACACTCTCGGTACGAATGCAACCCTTTAAATGGTACTGGGAAATAGTACGCGCAAAATCGTCCCAGTACTTTAGTACTGTACATTTAGTTCTGGAACTAAAGCGGTGCGAAAGGCCCTTATATCTACTAGGAAGGTTTTAGTTCTAGGAACTAAATCAGCTCCGTTCGCGCAAAATCGTCCCAGTACTTTAGTACTGTACATTTAGTTCTGGAACTAAAGCGGTGCGAAAGGCCCTAATGTGGTCGTCTGTATGTGAAACGTTTCAAAAACACAAAGGAAAAACCTTTCCGTTTTTAGTACATTGAGATGCTAATTGATTTCAGCTAGGCTACAGAATGAATAAGTGCATGAAACATTGCTTCGAGTCCAGCTACTGACATTAAAAAGACTTCCATGACAATACTGAGGCAGCGGAAAGACTTTATTAATTAAAATCAGAGGAGTGTGGGTACAATATTTAGGCTACGCTAACAAAAAGCTCTTTTTTGGTACGGGTAGTCAGGATCTCAGCTCTGCATAATCCTTACACAGCTCACTTTCTCTGGGATGCCATGCAGGCATCAAAATTAGGTCGGTCCATAAAGACGACTCAGTGGATCAATGTGCTTTCAGGACGGTCGTGTTAACAAAGTGCTGCGCGTTCACTTCACAAAACCCTCGCGTGCCATTACTGTTGATGAATGGGCATCTGATCCACTGCGTTTCCTCTGTCAAGTGCAGGAGATTGAATCTGAAACGCCTTAAATGTGGCTCGTTTATGATTTCAGCCGTGACTCAGTGGCCTTTCAGAATGTACTTGATTACACAAAGCATCTCACAACCAGATTATTCATGACCTGCTTTTGCTGGCTGCTATTATTGTGCTTGAGAATGCCTTTTAAACAGCCTTGATTCCCATAGACCAGTACACTTGTCTTATAAGTTTGCATGTTTTTTTTTTTTCATTTTTGCATAAGTAGTCTGCAGGCCAGTGCACTTGTGTCTTGTGGAGGTTATTTTTATGCTTTGTGGATTTAGGATGGCAGTAACAGGGAAAACACCATCAGGCATGGTCAGTGGCACTGTTTATGCATGCTTCCAGCCAAAACCAAAGGCCCAGCTGTACGAGAAGCTCAGACTTCTCTGAGCTAGCGGCTAAAAACAGCACAAGTTTTATGATGGCTTAAAAACATTTCAAGGGCTACATTTCAAGAGAGCTCCTTAAAACAAGATGACTTCATTATCTAGTCACTAGCATTAGCTAAAACTTGTGAGCTCATGGAACCTCACACAGTAAGTGACTGAAATGAAACACCCTACATAGGCAGCATCTCTAAGTGTGAAACAAATATAGCACTCTTCAGTGTTGGGGGTAACGCATTGCAAGTTATGTAATCAGATTACTTCTTCAAGTAACTAGTAAAATAACGCATTACTTTTAAATTTACAACAAAATATCTGAGTTACTTTTTCAAATAAATAATGCAAGTTATTTTGTTTTCCCATGTATTCACTGACAGCTCTCCTGTCCCTGTGCTGAGAGAATTTGGGAGTGAGGTAGAGGCACTGCCTTCAGCCTGAGGCTCATTAATTTCACTTTTGGTTGAAAGGGCCTTTACAGTTGCCAAAAATATAACTTTTGGGTGAAAAAAAGTAATGCAAAAGTAACATGTTTTTGTTTTTTTGCATTATTACATTATGGAGTAATTTGCATTACTCCATAAAAAGTAACTAATTGTGTTGCTTTGTTACTTTTTATGGAGTAATGCAAATTACTTTTAAAAGTAACTTTCCCCAACACTGGCACTCTTCATGTGAAGTGCACTAGACAGTACAACTCACAATTGATTCCAGTAGAGTTTTATGTTAGCATGTGGCTAAGCTAACAACATGATACACTCTTAAGCATAAAAATACAATCACACACACACACAAATATTAGGTAAACCATTAATCACATTGAAGACCTCACTTTGGTTGCATCTGAAATCACATACTTTCCTACTACATAGTAGGCGAAAAACAGTATGCGAGAGAGTGGTATTTCCGAATTCACAATATTCGTAAATCAGTTGGCGAAAAGTCCCCGGATGACCTACTACTTCCTGCAAAATATCTTAAAGGGATAGTTCATCCAAAAATGAAAATTTGATGTTTATCTGCTTACCCCCAGGGCATCCAAGATGTAGGTGACTTTGTTTCCATTTTACTACATTTTACAGTGCAGTGACACAACTGAAGCTCACATAACAATGACATATAGTACGTCCGGATTACGTTCATACTATATAGAATTTACTTATTTTAACTGTCACAAGTAATTACATTCAAAGGATGTACCTGCCATTTCAAACGGAGCCGTTATGAGATTTTAGGCCACACTATTAACAAACCATTAACTACGACTTTTGCCTCAATAAACGCATAATGTGCTGGTTATTTATAGTAAGGATGTTGTTAAGTTTAGGGATGTAGAATATGGCCATGCAGAATATTTTCTTTAGAAGTACTAATTAACAGCCAATGTTAATAACAGGCACGCTAATAAGCAACTAGTTAATAGTGAGAATTGGTCCCTAAACTAAAGTGTTACCATATTTTATTTATTTATTTATTTATCGGTTGGTTCACCAGGCTTGTCACAATGCATTCTGGGATTACCCTCAATCGTCATTTTGGCCAAATGAAGGTTTCTAAAAATGTAGATTTTTTTCATAAACAGCCAGAATCACATCTTTGATCCCTTAAAATGTTGCCTAGGTTGGCAGCTCACTAGGAAGCACTTGAATGTCCTGTTTGCCTAGTCAAACCATATTTGCATAAAGTGCAAATACAAATAGATATCTTTTTATATGTTGCTAGAACAGTTTGAATAATGATAAACTCGTAGTTAACAACAAACATTTGAGGAATTGTGGCTTTTACTTGATGCAAATACTACAGCATCAATAGCGTTGGAGAATGCTAAGTGTGTCTGTGTTACAGTTGGAGGTTGTTTATGGAATCACAAGATTTAGTTCGGGACATAATCCTGTGAAAGTACTGGAGGCTTGTTGGAAAGCAGGAGAAAAGGTGGGTGAATAGCCAGCGGATTGAAGCCGGTCAGCACGTGGCTTTGCGTTTTTGTGCTCATGCCTCTATACAAACGTTCTCATAGGTCAATCCTCTGCCTGTCGCCATGACAACACTGGCCCCAGACAGGAAATTAGGGGAAGTGTGGGAAAACGGCCAACAATGACACGTGCAGTAGTTTAATGTTGGGGTGAATTATTGTGAGGAGAAAATGCAGTCTTGTGGAATGTTAAGAAGAGTAAAATGGAGTGATTATTGATGAATAGTTTCTTCTCACTGCAAAGTGTCAGAAAAGTCGCATCTCAGTTTTCACGTGTCGCTTGTGCGTTTACCTGTCAGAAGACCGCGACTAAAATAACCGTTAGTGACTAAAATAGCCTTCAGATCTCTTTTTTCCCACAATCTTGTGTTCTACAACTTTGTATTTAATTCAGTGCATAGCCCATCTTTTTTGATTTTGGCAGTATTGCATATCCTAAAATTATAATCACATTTTGAAGTAAATAAATAATAATTTCATTCTGCAATAAAGAACAGAACTGTGGATTTAATATTTATAATATTAAATGCACCATATGCCATGTAGATATTATTAAAAAAATAGGTCCATATGCTTCCTTCAACGATTGCATATTGTGATTTATCATTTTGGCTTATACTGATGACATCCATCATGATAATTATGACTGAAATAACCCATATTTTAATGTTCTTTTCAAACAAGACAGATTCCTTTCTTCTGTGGTTTGTTTCTCTCTCTCTCATTGACTGAGAGCGTTTCACATTTGTCATGATCCAATGAAACTCTGTCTGTCCCGGTTCTCGTCTTCAAATGCAGCAGGGATGATTTATCGCTGTCGATAAGCAGCCATTTACGAACATTCCTGTAATATTTAATTGCTCTGAATGGGAGCTGTTGCAGTAAATGGAAACAGTCTTGTAGAGATATGCACAGTAATGGCTTCTGTGTTGGGTTTGAATTCTGCAGCTGCCATTTTTAGTCTGTAAAGTGCTGATTTAGGTCTTAAAATAGTCTAAAATGTCTCCAGAATCCATTTAAACATGATTCAGTGAGCTTTTCGGAGCTTTTGGGTTGTCTGTGTATAAATGTTATTACACTCTTGTTGAATATTTTGTTGAGTTTTTTTTTTCTTCTAATTTCTGTTGTTTAAAATGACAGCTAGGCAAATAACATTGAAAACAGCACTGCAGAATGGATACAGTGACCCCCAAATGTATTTGGACCATTTTGGACACTTAAGTTACATTTAAAATGTATAAATGTCAAAGCGTTAGACAACAAACTAACAATATTTTCATAAGTGTGTCTAATGAACCTGCATGCCATACAATAAAATCAGTAATTGGAGTAAGACGTCCATTTAACGTCCAATAAAAGCTCCTAAGTTTGCTTTTAAGTGAGATTGTTTTAAAAACAAATGTTTCTGAATAAAATTTTAATGAAGACAGAAGATCAATACAAAGGCTATAAAAGCTTTATTGCTGCTGAGAGGTTTTCTTTGCGTAATGTTCACGGTGCTTTCTTATCACTTTAGTGCCCTCAAAAGGTTTGCCAGTCTGGTAAACCAAACAGCCCTGAGCTTTCCCGCACGAGTTTCCTCAAGTCATGCCCGCTTTAGGTTTACACCACCACCACAACAGAAAAAATAAAAATAAAAATAAGAAATGATTTATTGAACCAATCAGATATCTTTGCTTGAGGACATTCTTCCAACAAAAGTCTATTTCTTTATTTTCAGAGTCGTTTTATATTTTTTTGGTAAAACATGCCCAGGCAGGGGAAATCTACAACATATTTCCAGCTATAAAAAATAACAGCACTTGCAGTAATCTACTATAAAAAATCTCTCACCCAAGTAGGAATTTACCCTACGGGCATAAGGATGCATGAAATAACTGGTAGAAAGACAATATCTGCCTTCATATCGAGAGTACTCAATGCCAACAGAAAACAGTGACATAATATAGTTTATTAGAAATGACCCTGCTTTAAAGAGGAGTAAACGTTTGTTTAATTGAAAGTAAAGTTTCAGTTGAAGTAAAAATTGCTTGCACAAGAAGCTTTTAGCTTTCCCTTTCTGTCATGTTCAGTGTGATTGCATCTGATTTGCATGAGAGACTTTGAGGCACGCTGTGTCTTTACCAGTGTTGGGCAGTAACACATTACTTAGTAACGCATTACTGTAATTTGATTACTTTTTTTAGTAACAGAGTAATCTAACGCGTTATAATTTTCAAAATAGTAATTAGAGTATGCCGAGGTCTCTATATCTTACTGCTGCGTTACATTGCTGACAGAATGCAGTGTTTTATAATCTAGAGATTGTAAAAAGGATGTAGCACACACACTGTCGAGTCAAGTGCCAGTGGATTAGCCACCTGCTCCCACGAGACCCGACGCAACAGAGTGCCGTGCGGGACAAGATGGGCGAGTGCTGGTGCGGGCGGGTAGACACCTGTGTGTTGTGCGCGGGATGCGGGAGAATAAAATGATTCACGGGACTCCCGCAAAATAGAAATATCTAAACATAAAATATCTAAAACAAAAAATTGTTATTCATCTATTGCACAAAAGCAACATGAACTAATATAAAATATAAACGATTAACAGGTGCAAGCGTATGCAGAGTTTCTATTTAGGCTATAACACGTGTTTGCAGCGTTGAGCAATACAGTGCTGAAATTTGCGTGCTCACGAATCCTCTCATTATAACACACAAATTGTAGACATTCAGTAATTTGATTACATTTTCAGAGTAACTTGCCCAACACTGGTCTTTACTGTTTTGGGAAACAAACTAAATGTTTCCGATCCTTCTTTCTTGGTGGCCTGGGGGAGCAGCCCATGACTGAGGACAGATTTAGCTTTATTATTGTTTAGAGACCCTGGTCATCCTGATTTTGGACAGGCAGGGTTGTCAGGTTGGACACAGCTCAGACATTGAGGAAGCTTGCCATAAATCGTGTAAATGGCAACTTTTAGAGCACAGAGTCCAGACAGCTGGACAGTTTTAAAGGACACCATTGTCCTGACTCTTAATGGTTGTCAGTGGTCTGTCATATTTCAGCCATATATTTCAGGCGGTGTGTGTGTGTGTCTTACATGCATTTCTAGATATATCAGACGTAAAATTCAAACATCTGGTCCATTTAAACTTTAGCTGCACTTTAAGCGCACAGAACAACAATCTCAAAATGCACCTGTTTTTTTAAGCAAAGATATCATAATGCAATACGCCATGAGACTCCATGTGATTTTACGACTTTTAAGGGGTGTTTGTAAAGCATGCTGTGAAATGGGGAAAACACCCTATTCGTGGTAAAATCAGTGTAATAAGTGGTCTCTTATGGCTTGTTTTTTTTTTTTTTTTGGCAATTTAGAATAGCAATTTAATAAAGGACACAAATGTCCAATAAATAATTAATAATAATACATGTTTTTTTTTTATTAATAAATATAATAAAAATATCTACCCAAGTGATTCCAGGGAGCGGTGTAATAAGTAAACAGTAATTAATATAATAAAAGTCACTTAAACCTTCACCTTTTAATTGCATTTATGCTCTTATTTTGTTCGTGTTGAACACTGAAAATGCAATAAAAAGCTTAATTTGAGAGAAATCTGAGCACAAGTCTCTTTATTCACTCTTTGTCTTCTTGTGTGAAGGCCTTTGTTCTCGGATTGAAGTCTCATTGTCTCTTTGTCGCTTTGCTAATTGGCTAGGGACAGACTTATGACTGGACTCTTTTGTCCATGGCTATAAAACCAAGCTGTGCTCATGGACGTGTGCAGGAGAAAGACATCACATCTGTCCTTCTGCATGTAATGGAGGGACATCTGCAAGTCTGACTTAAATGGGGACAAAGCCAGCATTATGACCCTACTTTAATTAACCCACGCTCATTAAAACGAGCCTGAGCCATTTAGTAAATGATGCAAGTATAATGAGTCTCACTCTTTTGCTCAGTGTATGTATTACAGCACTTAGGACATCAGGAGAGCTTGTTGGGACAATTAGTCGTGGGGTGGGGAAGTTGCATTTAAAGGAAATCCTCCAGGCAGAAAGGTCATGACAACTGAGTAGTTGATCACTGGTTGTGTCTCTACGTCTCAGTCCCTCAATAATTGTCTGAACATAAGCTAGCAGTTTTTGAGGTTTAAAATGCAGTAAGCACTTTAATTGGCATATGGTTAAAAACAAAGCGGTGTTCTGTAAGGACAATTTCAGAAGAATGCCCTTAGTGGTTTTGTAATAGTTTGCCAGTACCTGTTATACTAGCACGTCATAAATAACCAGCCAAGCAAGACCACACAAAGGCCCTGTGGCTCACTGTAGATAGGAAGCAAGATGGAACGTGCCAATTGCTTTCCCAGGAAAACATTGTGACACTTATGAGTTCATATATAACTTGTCAATAAACTCAAGTGGGTTCAGATGTGGTTGTTAGGATGTTAAAAGATAACTGAACCACTGGATGGCTTGCTGGTTTTCCAAATCATTGTAGTATTCATGGTACCCGCAAAATCTATGTTATTGTATGGTCTGTATGGTCAACAAAACGTTATGATGTCCCATTTGTCATTTAAGGATTCAAAAGCTTGCTCATGAGTGCCCATTTGCAAAGCCTGCCCTGGTACTAACTTCACAGGGATCTACTACCCAACAGTCCATGTGGCATTACGTCACCAAAGCATTGACACCGCCAAAGAGGAAAGCAAGGACTATGGCATAGTGGCAAGGACTGGAGGGCGGCATTTGGGATTTGACCTAAGGTGCACACTCTAATAGTTAGGTTTTCTAACTAGGTCAACTAAGAATTTTTCATCCTGGTCTAGTGCAGTGAAGTTGTACTGCCAAGCCTCAACTTGTGTCCACATTTGCATCTTGAATTCCCATTAAGCTAGACTGCTAGATTGTAACAGATTTGAGTTAAAGGTCTGCTCTCTCCTGGGGTCTAGACCATGCCTCATTAACAGTGGCTACTTTTACTTTTAAGGGACTCTAATTTTTCTTGAAGGAATCAGTCAACTTTTTTTTCAAACAATCTTAAGTATTGGTAGCTTAAACTTGTTGTAAGGGCATCTAGTTTTCACATTTTGGTCAGAAAGACTAGTTGAGGTTGGGATTTTGTAAACTCCCTGGGTGTATTCCTAGTATTCTAAGATTATCACCCTTCAAAATGAGGACAGGCTTGGCTCATCTCACTTATCCTGAAAGTGAGTCCAAGCTCTTCTCTCAATCATCTTTGGAAGGCCTGTTAGACCACAGCCAGGTTCTTGCCAGGCAGAGTTGATGGAGTAACCACAAAGGGCTCATAACGTTATACTGAAACTCGTGGGAAAATGGAGAAAATCATTTTCAGAGGTTTCTTGGGAAAGACGAGGAAGGGGAAAAAAGGAGTAGGAAAGCAGTTAGTCAACATAAAGACAAACAAAAGATTGTCGCACTTTCTGCTAAAGTTCATGGATCTTCATAAATAATGCATGTTTTTATGTCTCTGTTTAACTTACATGTGCAAATGAGCACTTGCTTTGTGCTAACAGCGTTCCATACACCCAAAGCTGTAGAAATCACCTGCTTTTATGTGAGGAACCGTGCTGCTTGTGAGAAACCATGCTGTTGGATCACAAGTCTGCCACAGTCGGTCTCCTAAAATAACAGAGAAGAGGTAATTAGCACTTCCTGCTTTCAAACTCTACAAGAGGAATACATGAACCATATGGTAAGAGAAGACTAATAAAGGCTCTGTTTAGACCTGGTATGAATATCCATTTTGGGTGGTCAGATCAGTGGTCAGCTGAGACTTTATACCTGCTACTAACATGCATCTCAAAACACATCCCACTGACAAAAACTGTGCAAAAAAATTACCTTTATGAGTACAACGGCTTGACACTGGGGCAGCTGCCTTAAGGGGACAACTTTGTATCTTATTTACCACTGAAAGGTGCATACTAGTACCTTAGAGTAGTAATACTTCCCCACTGGGTACTGCCCCAGTGAAAAGCTATTGTACCCCTAAAGGTACCAGTGCATATTTTTATCTGAGAGTGCATCAACTTACAAACTATAACGTTTATCTTAAATGTTACTTAAGTCTAGCTTTCAGGATTTGTTCCATCCCCCAATTCTACAGCATCCTGCTATTAGGACACGCCAGAGCAGACTGATAATTACAATGTCAAAGAAAGCAGTAGACCAACTAGCACACATGGCAAGAAACAAAGAAGTCTAATGTCCCATGAGACTATGCCACTGTTTAGCACGCAGTCAACATAAAGCTCAGCTTTTCATCCTATGCATATGTCTGCTGTTTATTTAGGAACAACAGCTTAGAAGTAATAGCAGAGGGCATCTGGGTTGGCTAGGCTATTAGCACGTTGTCAGGCCTAAAGGGAGGGGGGAAATGAAGACAAATTTGGAGCAGGGAACTAGTTGTTTGCACAGATGCTAGAGGTGGTAATAAAAGATGGATGCTAACCCTCCAGTCCTATATTAGTGTTATTTAGGGTGACTTGTATAACTGGCTGAGCGGTTTGGGTATTTTGAGTAGGCAATGTGGTAAAGCAAACGCAACCATCTAAACTGAGCTAACTAAAGCCACTTAGCCTATATAATAGCACAGCAATTATTATAAAACCCTCAAAAAACTACTATATGATGTTAAATGTTGCTAACAAACTAACCTCACAATGTTTAATGCAAAAAGGTTTGTTGTATCTCTGGAAAGACTCTGGGTTTGTTTAATACTGTAATAATCTTTCAGACACTATTAAGTCATAACAGCAGGTCTTAGACTAGATACATGTGCGACAAAATGGTTTGATCTTTTCTTTACCCTGTACAAGTCAGGAAACACCTATAACATAACCTTCTATGTTCTGGATGTCTGTAGGAAGCAAACAGGATTTTGGGAGTATGTCTTGCCTCAAGGCCTCAGTTTGAGTATTTTGTGGCAAAGGCAGATGGGTAGGTTTTAGAAGGAGCGGTCTTCCCCAAATGCCTTTTTTTTTCTCTCGCTTTTTCCATCTGGCTTATGTGCCTGAATGGGGTTTCTGTGGGTGGTCCCAAAGGCCTCTGGGCCGCAGCTTTTCAGCTCTGGGCAAACGTGAAGTAGTGTTAGCTTGAATGCTAAGGATAAATTGAGTCAATTATCTTTGAATTTCTGTTATTCATTCAAATTTAGGAAGTAGTCTTAAGTCAGTAATCATTGATGACCTCTAACAAGACCTTCAGTTCTTTTCATTTACGATTTCCCCCAACTAATCGAGCAGTCTGAAGGAAAATCAGTGCCGGTTCCCCTGAGACCAGAACATATTTCCTTCCGTTCTGTTTTCTGTCCAAGAGTGGGGTGTGGTCACATTTGAATGGGCACATCTGTGTTTACCCTAGTGTGTTTGTTTGTGATGGTCAGGAATGACGAGAATAGTTGCCATTTAAGAATGTCACAATAAGAGCCACTCCAGGAGGCACCTGTAGTGATGGCAGCTGGGTCCACATGATGGTGGGACCGTGGAATTCTGAAACAGGTGTATCAAAGAGAAGTATGACAGACATTTATCGGCATGCATGATATGTTTGCATTGCCTCTGCAATGCAAGTTAGGCAATAGCAGCATGCTCTCCTCAAACCAGGCATGAAAAGTGTGATGGTGTTTAATGTAGCATGTCAAACCAGAATTAGCATTATAAAACCAACAACAATCAGAATTTCTCCCAGTATGTCAGGATAGGTACCAGCCAAATATTGTGGCAGGTGGCTTATTAGAAATACTGGATTCGATGCTCATAGGGAAGTCTTGAACTAGTGGCTGAAGTTAGTAGAGACTTTCTTCTGGTTAAGGATGGCTGTTTCGATTAATGTGTAGAGATGTTTCTGGAAATTGTGGTGGTATCCACTTGTATTACCCTGAGCTTACTTCCAAGTTGAAGATGTGGACTGGGGTGGGTGGGAGTTTGGGAGAGTGGCCGATGGGGGCTCACTGGGAGATCAAGAATTAGTGGACGAAGGGGGATGGTAGATGAGGGAGCAGAAACCCCCTAGGAAAGAGAGATGGGGGTAGGGTTGAGCCAGTGATTGAGAGTCAGATCTGTTGAAGGACAGATTGATCTTGTTAGCCCTGCCCAGTTTCTTCTGCGCCAGGTTACCAGCCAGTTTGTTACCTGTCGTCTTTTCACTTAATCCATATTGTTCTTTTAAAATTGCTCTCCATGTTCATTAGTTGTTCTTCCTTTTCATCTCCGTTTGGACTTGCTTTGGTTGCTTCCTATCTGAAGTCTTCTTCCTGTTTAGCAGGTCCTACTGGTTCTTTGTGATCCATGGCTTGTTCCTGAGAAAACAGTCTTGCAAAATAGTTGTTGAGTCCCTCAAAGTCCTCGCCACATGACTCAACATGCCCCAATTTGTCTCCTTCAAGGCAACCCAAGAATCCACCCAGTTGTCCAGTTTCTCACAGTTCACATGGTTGCAGGCAGGGACCGGATGACTGGTTTGTATGTTTGGATAATTAGCCAAGTTGTGGTTCAGTCTGTCCACGGATGGCAAAAAGTTTTATGCCTTTTGACATTGGTATACAATAGGTCTGAGTCTTGTTTTCTCTGGTTGTACAAGCTGCAAACTAAAAGAGGGTTGTGAGGGTGGGGAAGGGTGAAAGTTTAAAACCCCAGAGATTGCAATGAGTGTGTTTGAATGATTTGTGGTGAGTTTGCAAACCACACCATTGCCCCTGTAACAGGTCAGCTCCCTATTTTTTGTCATTCTCTCTCAAGCTTCAGTCTGCTCACACAAACTGATGTCCATGCATTACAACCACAAAGTTGCGAGTCTCAGCTCTTTGCCAGGTTTCTGTTAAGCTGATGGAACTACTAAGTCAGCAGTAAGGACTTTATATTGATAATGATATTGATACTGATCAAGTATGGTCTGTATTTTGTCTGGGTCTAGGTGTTTTGTAACCAGACGCCAACTACCTTTCATTGGCGTGAGCATGTCAGCTGTAGCTTCAACACAGGTATGTGTATAAACAGAGAACGCAGGTTAAGCAGCTGTTGTTTCTTGTGCTAGAATACAGTTCCCGTTTAATGCAGTCCACTGTCTGAATATTTTTAATGATATGCAACATGTTGATTGTAAATTAATGTTTGCATGAAATTGCAGTACATAAATAATTGTATAAATAAAAGTGCATCAGACAAGAGTTACAGTTGCTCAGAGCAATGACGTAAGGTAATTGAAGACATATTAGGACTTAATTTACAGGTTGAAATAACAAACGTTCTTTACCAACGATTCTGCTATGTGCGTGTTTGAGTTGAAACAATGATATCTTTATGAATGACATGTTTGGGTGGACGGCCACAAAGAAGCTTTGTTTCCCTGCATGCAACGGGGGCTGCTTTTCGTGCTGATGGCTGCACTGGAGTAAGACCGAATGTTTGACTTATTTAGGTGTGAAGGTCAGAGGTCAGAGGCTTAGGGTGATGGGATGATTTTTCACATCTGTGAGTTTCTGTCCCCTCAGGCCTGGAGGTTCAAGATACACCCTCCTGTCATGGGTGTGAGGGATTCTGGGGGGTTTTGACTTTTTTTTTTAATGGAAACCCCCTTTAATAAGCAGTACTTTTTGTAAGAATAACACAATCTGTTGACTTTTTTTTTTTTTTACTTTTCTCTCAAAAGATCCAATTACTGATTAATAATTCTAAAATAAAAGTTTCAACTACTTTTTCTGGAAATGTAATAAAATAGACTTAAAGCGGATCTCAAACTAGGGTGAGCATAACTTTTGTAATTACAGGCAGTATATTAAACACAGTGTAATTGGTATGAATTTCACTGACTTTAGTGCCAGGAAAGTGAGGTTTGGGTCTTTTCCTGATATGAACCAGGTTTCCACTATAAAATGGTGGATGATCATTATAAGATCTGCCTGTGATGTTTCAACTAAGCACTATTAGTAATTTATATTGCAATGTTTAAGATCTTAGGAAAAAGTCTGTCATTCTTAAAAGGGGATTTTGTCAGAATATATGAATCCTAGCCCAGTGATTCTTGTAACAGCATTTTTTTCATGTACAAAAAAAACAGAATGATACCTAGATTTTCTGTGCTTCTCCCATTGAATGCTTTTTTTATAATGCCTGTTGACTCACCATAGTCAAAGTGACCTTTGAGTTCATCTGTCGCACTGAACAAACAAAACAGACTCTTTCAATTACCTGTAGTTTAAACATTATGCAAACCTAAAATATACAGTATAAATGACACTAAAGGGCCCCAAAGAATTCATAGACTATAACAGTCGTTTCATTGACCAGCATGTCTGCTATTCATAGATGAAGTGGTATACCTTGAAACCTGACATCTGAAGCAAGACGTATAGAGTGAGTAAGCGTGAGACATAGAGGGTAAAATAAAATCAACATTTAACACTGTGCTAGATTTCCATTCATCTACACTGAAGTTCCAAGTCCATCAGTTTTGCCATTGCTCCATCGCTCGGAGGCTGAACAGCAGGCCGATTGTGTTGGGTCTCTCTTAATAGGGAAGCTGTTCCAGAGGCGGCTACAGCAAGTGCTAGTTAACATCTGAGGTTGCCTCAGTGAGCCAAGCGTCACTTTTGCTATTGCTCTTACTTAGTGGTTTGAACAAACCATTGACCCTTAAAATTATACTTTGGATAATATTGAAGTTGTATCTAGAGACCAGAATATCACAGAAACTTGAGGGCCTTAGCAGCCAAATAACAACACCCTGTTGCTTAATGGTTTTCACAGACAGAAAATTAAAAAAAAAATGGATTTGAGCAATATGTCGAATACAATCTATTACCTGTAACATGAGAACAGTGAAGTAATTTGTGGTAATTCCTTGTAAACTTGAAAAGAAACCACTGGCTCCACAGTTGGCTTGAATTCATAAAGCAAGATCTACATGAGGAACGAAGGCATGTCGTAATGAAGTTTAATATTTGTTCTGCTTATGATGCTAGATCTTTAAGTCAGAGGATCATGAACCGAGATTCCCTAATCTCAACAAAACCACAAAGCCTCCTGGGAACTACTGCATATTGTTTTGGATATCCATGTAGCATTTTTTTTCCTTTAGGTTTTTTTTGTTATTATTATTATTTATTTTTAGAGAAACACATATGCTTGACTGACTGGATCAGTGGCAAAATGTGTCACACGGCTGCTGAAAAGATCCAAACATGTCTAAAAGCTCTCCTGAGGTGTGCTGGGACGCAGTCAGCCTTCCTCACTGTGATTAATTAGCCTGACAAGCATGTGTGAAGTGATCAGTGCCTGCCAATCTGGACTCTAATGATATAACCCAGAACGCTACAATGCAGATAAGACTGAACCTGACATGATAAATGCTCAGTTATTTTTGCACAGTCCCACAGCTGACCATCCTCAAAGCTCTCAATGACTATAACTAGACTGTTAACACAACTTTAAGCATTGCCAAACATCCATATTTGGCTACATGTTTACTTTTTGTGTGAATCAAATACAATCCAACATTGCTGCCATATTTGTAATTTTTTACTTGTATAATCATTTTATTTAAATTGTTATATACACCAACTTTATAGTAAAATTTACAAGGTTGTTTTGTTATCTAGTTCTGTGTTTTTATGTCTGTTAGCAATTAGCTAGTATCTGTTCGCCACATTTTCTGCTACTGCTCTCTGGTACAGATCAAATCAAAGTTTTGAATTACCACAAACAAATTGTCAAACTGAACATTGCCTCCATATAAATCAACATTGCCTTTTGTATAATTTATAAATCTTTCATATGGTGTCAATGTTTTAAATTGTTCATTTCTGTCAGGACCACTATCGTCAAAGATGATTGACAATTGTTCCAATAACAACCAGATAGCTCTGGGACAACAGTGTTCCTGACAATACAACTATAACTTAACAAGCATGTTTCCAATACGACTAGACAGAACAAGCGTGTCTGATACCGGAACAGAATCAACGCTGAACTGACGGCTGCATATGAACTGGAAAATGCTGCCTTCGGAGGACACATTTCAAGGTAAGAAGCCATCGAGACATGTCGAATACTAACGTGACCTGCCAGAACTAACGCTACACTTGATATTTAGCATAATCAAGGTCTGTTGAATAAATCTTTGTTTAGCTTTCTGTTAGCATAGCATCTGTTAACTACTGTTTTATGCTACAGCTCTCATTTGTGATGAAAGCTATTAAATACAGCCGTTAAAGGGGTCATATGATGCTTTTTTAAAGATCATTATTTTGTGTATTTGGTGTAACAGAATATGTTGACATGCTTTAATGTTCAAAAAACACATTATTTTTCAAATACTGTACATTATTGTAGGTCCTATATGCCCCGCCTCTCTCAAACGCTTCGTTTTCTACAAAGCCCCCTCCTT
>NW_015648609.1:251243-252054 GCF_001515625.1 Sinocyclocheilus rhinocerous
TTCGAGAGAGTGAAACATAGCAGCTGTGAAGTGGATGCTTGATCTCTTGATATCCTTCTTGGGGATGAAGTTCCCATCTGACTTGTTCGTGAGTCAGTCACATAACTTGTGGAGTTCATGACGATAATGTAGAGATGGTTTTGCCTGCCGAATTCGCCATTTAATTCGCTATTGAGCAATGCGAAAACTGCTGATACTACTGCAGGACCTTATATATGATGCTTAGATAGGTGTCGTATTCCCATAGGTAGATGGGGATCCGCTGAGAGTCAGCTGATGCGAGCTTGACTAACGTGACCTGCCAGAACTAACGCTACACTTGATATTTAGCATAATCAAGGTCTGTTGAATAAATCTTTGTTTAGCTTTCTGTTAGCATAGCATCTGTTAACTACTGTTTTATGCTACAGCTCTCATTTGTGATGAAAGCTATTAAATACAGCCGTTAAAGGGGTCATATGATGCTTTTTTAAAGATCATTATTTTGTGTATTTGGTGTAACAGAATATGTTGACATGCTTTAATGTTCAAAAAACACATTATTTTTCAAATACTGTACATTATTGTAGGTCCTATATGCCCCGCCTCTCTCAAACGCTTCGTTTTCTACAAAGTCCCTCCTTCCGACAAGCGCAGCCTGCTCTGATTGGCCAGCTAACCCAGTGCATTGTGATTGGCCGAAAACCGCAAGCACTTGTCTGAAATGTAACGCCCCTTACCATAATAGCAAGCTTCATCTTTCAAAATAAATGTAAAGACAGTAAATAATGTCAGTTTTACCATCAGTTCAAGCCCAAAAGGGGAACAGAGT
>NW_015648609.1:252375-277297 GCF_001515625.1 Sinocyclocheilus rhinocerous
CAAAGATCGGCTGCCGCCTGTCAAAAACAATGCATTCTGGTTACATTAAAATACTTTTGTCCAACTTTGATCGGCGCTGCAGCCGCCCTACGATCACGTGTGCATTCGAAAGTACCGCGAGAGCAAAATGGGACCAGCCGCCTAGGTCAAGCCCTGCAAAAGCCTTGATGACGACACACTTTATTATTCTCAGTTAGATTCTGTGATCAAGCACGATGTGTGTTGCGTGCTTATTCTAACAATTCAATTCCAATGCTCACAAATCTGTGTTTATATAACAGTAAAAGCATTTTTAGGTAGTCGCACTGTTAATTTTGATTTATTTATTTATTTTTTTCACGTTTCAAAAAACACTGATGAAAGCATATACACCCCCACTTAATTGGTATTTAAATAGCATATGTTAGTGTTTACCTTATTCATGACAGATGGCGCTGTATTAAGCAGTATAAAAAGTGTTTCTGTTGCTTTATGAAACATCTGTGTATTTGACAAATGTTGCATTAATTCGCTTCATCTGTGAATGTATGCAAACACTGCGAGAGCGTCATTACCAGGAGCAGAAAGTGTCTGACTTGACGTCTCCGGCAGGAAATGACTAAAGTGCTGACCATGGCCGTTATGAATGAAGAGCTTGTTTTTGAAGCAGGTGGCCTCCGTTGAATGTGAAAGGCCACTTAGACATCAGAGAGCGAGACCTCTGGGCCCATAAAGGAGAGAGACCTCGGCATTTAACACATTCGGATCCATGCACAGGAACAACTGACTCGTGGTAGACCAAACACATCTTTATTTCCAGACTAATGATCCATCAGGAATGCAGTCTATACGGACACCGCTGCTATTACTGAGAGTGGAATGAGCTTCTTCAAGAAAAAGACTTGATCAAGAATTTCAGTATAAAAACACCCAAATAAAAACCCATCTGTTGGTCTTTTATAGCCTGTTAGGTCTAGTTCCCGGTGTGAGGAAACTCTCTGAAATTGATTTTCACCTCAGTTCTACTGAAAGAGCATCTCTTTTTCTTTCTTTCTCTATCTTTGTCACACTTTTGTCCCAGAAGTGATGATCTGAGGCGAACGAGGAGAGGAGATTCTTTATGTGTGAGTGTGTCGGGATGGGCTGTGGGAAAGGCAGGCGGGTGTTCAGACGGGGCGTGGACTCATGGGAGATTTCTCGCTTGTACTGCCAGTTTCTAAACTTACAGAAGCTCGACTAGCCGTGCTCTCATGGTGCAAGAGCGAAAATGATGTGTGAAGTCCTAAGAATACATGGAAACGGAGTAGAATGGACGCTTACCTAATGTCAGTCATTCATAGCACAAAATACTGAATAAACATTAGTGTGACACCCGATCTGTACGGTGCGATTTGCTATTTTAAGCTACATTTGGAGAACTCTCACATATAAGAATTAGTTCATAGAGATTGTTGGCAACACAAAATGAATGTTTTATGGTTTATCTGATTTTATTCACAGCACCTTGGGTTCCTCTCCAAAAAAAAACAAAAAACGTAGGGTCACAGTGGACCAGGTTAAGACGAGTGATAAGGTTATACTGAGGCAGAGTAACAAAATCAGTTTATAATCTTAATTACGTTAACATAATATTCTGTAAAAATGGTGTCAGTCAGTACTGTGAAATGTAATGGACAGTTCATGAATAAGTTAATTTGCTTGATACTGCACTCTAAACAGATTGTTAAATAAAATAAAAAATCTAAAATATTTTATAAACAATATTCTGTTTTTTTTTCTAAAATTCAAATGTATAATATTTCAGAAATAATAATTTACTATTGTAAAATGTAACTATTTCATAAACATTATTATTTTATTATATAGAAACAATATTTCCCTATTCTAAAATTGAAATGTTAAAATATTATATAAATATTTCAGAATCAGTAATTCACTTTCCTAAAATGTAAAATGTAACTACTTCATAAACAGTATTCTGTTATTCAAAATATTTATAATACTTTTATATTTCAGAAACAATAATTGACTATTGTAAAATTTTATAGACATCATTATTTTTTTATATAGAAACAGTATTTCCCTATTCTAAAACTGAAATTTTAAATATATATATATATATATATAAAACAATTTACATCAATATGACTTCCATACAAGTCGTAACAAATTTAGGTTATAACAATGATGTGGTTTTGATGTCCAGTTTTCTTGTCATTATTATAACATTATTTAAAACGTTTCTTACAACATTCAACTAACTTTTCCACCCAAAATATAATGTTATTTGAATGTTTATTTTTAATTTTCTAAAAATGCTAAAATGTCCAGTTTTCTTGTTGTGATTAGAGTGTTATTTAAAGGTTACAAAAAAAAAAAATAACTTTCTTAGAACATTCATCAAGTAGCCTACAAATACCATCATAAGTACGTTCTGAGAATGTCACTGTTATGAGAATGTATATCAAATATTAATAACGTTGTGAGATGTTCCATAAACATTACTTTAAGAACATTTTGTTCTAACATTTCTAAACCATAACAAACATTCCCTGTTAGCTGGGTGTCCATCTGTATATATTTAATACTATATTTATATATTTGTTTCAATACTAAGTCAAATTTAGTAGGCTATTTAGTATTGCACTTGTTAGAATGAGATGTAATAATGGTGGAAGGTGACATTTACTGCATATTTATTATATTTATGTCAACTTTACCAACATCTTCATCGTTAGCTTACCTGTTAGCTACTGTGAGTGACAGATCTCAGGTCGGGTTAATGTATTAATACCATTACTAATTGAATTAAAGACCCCTGACCTCCTAAACGGATGTTTTTAGGGGCGGTTAACATTAGCCATGTGCAAAAAGTTACGGTCGACATCTGGACTTCTGGAAATTCCATTGTTTCTGTATGTGTGGGCAGCAAAACGGGTTGGACGTTTTTGCAATATTTGAATTAAGAGTCATGTTTAAAAATGGAATAAAAACAAAACAAAACAAAAAATTAAAACAAATGGAGCTGTCTCATTTTTCAAAAGATGGACCCCATATACAGTATATATACACACATTTACATTTAGTCATTTAGCAGACGCATTTATCCAAAGGGACTTGTACAATACTTATTTTACCCGATGTATATATATATATATATATATATATATATATAAAACGATCAACTGCACTATTCAAATTACCGGTAAAAAACCTGTGAAAAAAACAAACAAGCAAACAAAAAAAAAACATTAAAAATACTTCATACAGTATTGACATAGTAGATTGGGCTACTCGAAATTCGAAAATTCACTGTTTTAGCTTTCAGGAAAAAAACTCACTATTCTAAAATTATTCTAAAATTCAAATGTATAATATTTCAATTCACTATTCTAAAATGAAAAATGTAACTTTCAGAAACAATATTCTAAAAGTCAAAATGTTAAATAATTCAAACTTCACCTTCAACTATTTTAAAAACAGTTTTCACAGTATTCATTTGTGCCTGTCTACTTGGACACCAGCACCTTCTGATGAAAACTATACATGGAAATGCTTCACAGGCTTGTCAAATAACACCCTTTACGACCCTTGGGAGTAAACGGTAACCGGACTGGAGTGCTGAGAGTGTGTTGAGTGCAGTTGCAGACATTTGTACTCATTGTAAAGCCGATTCCATTGTAAGGAACGGCCAGCATCAGCAAATACTCCAGGCTTTGTCCTGCCCTGTATACAGAGAAGCAGACTCACACACACAGATGCTTTTCCCGCTGCAGCTGGACAAATTTGTTGTGGGTTGGATTTTCATGGAGGGGTTTAGAATCTCATTTGATGGAGCCGAAAGCCTCTCATAAACGGTGGTTTCTCGTGCTGCATCCAGCCACATCCTAGGTTTGTGTGTGTTTGTGGATAGATATGCACATGCATCTGCATTTTTATTTTTTTTGCAACTCATCTGAATTAGTGCAGAATCATATTATGCACACTATCTGATCCATAATGTAGCAATCATTATCAATAGATTGGAATTGTTAAACAATATTGAAATGGGACATAGTCATCATTTACTCACGTGCACTTTCTCTGACTTCCCTGAAATTCTGTCCCACACTTAATTGGACAATCACGGAGAACTAACCAAGCATTATATTTTTATACCTAGCCATATGTTTCATATTTACAGTCATGTACCACAGGAGAGGAAATCAGGCCCTGCTGAAACCTCTGTTTCCTGTCAGCTGTATTAAGTGGTGCTTGCTGTAGCAAATATCACTGTTCATCTCTTTACTTACTGTACTTCAGTCCAAAACTTTGGTGCGTTGATTGAGGGACCAGAGCCATATGTAGGGTTCAGAATATCTTGCAACCACTTGGTATTCCGATAGCAATCACCCAGGACACCCTAGCAACCAGCCAGCAACACTCTAGCAACCACATACTCATCAGAACACTCTAGCAACCACACACTCACCAGAACACACTAGCAACCACTCAAACACCCTAACAACCACCTTCAACACACTAGCAAACACCCAAACACCCTAACAACCACCTTCAACACACTAGCAACCGCCCAAACACCCTAACAACCACCTTTAACACACTAGCAACCCTCTAGCAACCACCCAAACACCCTAACAACCACCTTCAACAAACTAGCAACCACCCAAACATCCTTACAACCACCTTTAACACAATAGCAACCCTCTAGCAACCAACCTATCAACCACCTTCAACACACTAGCAACCACCCAAAAAAAAAACTATCAACCACCTTTAACACACTAGCAACCCTCTAGCAACCACCACCTTTAACACGCTAGCAAACCCTTTAGCAACCACCCGGACACCCTAACAACCACCTTTAACACACTAGCAACCCTCTAGCAACCACCACCTTTAACACGCTAGCAAACCCTTTAGCAACCACCCGGACACCCTAACAACCACCTTTAACACACTAGCAACCCTCTAGCAACCACCACCTTTAACACGCTAGCAAACCCTTTAGCAACCACCCGGACACCCTAACAACCACCTGCAACCACACACTCACCAGAACACACTAGCAACCATCTAGCAACCACTCAAACACCCTAACAACCACCTTCAACAAACTAGCAACCACCCAAACACCCTAACAACCACCTTCAACACACTAGCAACCCTCTAGCAACCACCCTAACAACCACCCAAAAAAAAAACTATCAACCACCTTTAACACACTAGCAACCCTCTAGCAACCACCACCTTTAACACGCTAGCAAACCCTTTAGCAACCACCCGAACACCCTAACAACCACCTTTAACACACTAGCAACCCTCTAGCAACCACCCAAACACCCTAGCGACCACCCAAAAATGCCCTAGCAAGACCCGTTTTGCATGGGTTGTGAAGTGAGTAGTCAAAGAAACAACAACAAACGTAATTCTTTGTTTGTGATGCTTTTATTTTGAAAAATGTGCATGAAAGCTGTTGACACTTCTGTCAATAGTTAAGTAAAGAGCGCCTGAGAAAAATGCTAATTCAATATCTGCGGTCAGATGAGATGTTGCCAGGCTATATGTCAGTGTCATTATTCATTATAACAAGTCAAGTCAAGTCACCTTTATTTAAATGGCACTTTATACAATACTGATTGTGTCAAAGCAGCTTTACAGTGTCATTAAATGTCAGAAAAGTGAACTGTCCTGTCAGTCGTTATGCTCTGCTCGAATAGCACGCACTCTTCAAATGTGGCGGTGAGCACTGTATATCACTTTATTATAAATAAAGCACAAAAAAAAAATTACGAGCATGCAACATCATAGTTGTGATGTCAATTAGTAAGTCATGAAATTACCAAAAAGTGCAGATAAATTACGTAACTAGTACTTTGTGTGTTAGCTGGGAAGAATAACTTTCCTGTCCTGTCAGTCGTTATGCTCTGCTCGAATAGCACACACTCTTCAAATGTGGCGGTGAGCACTGTATGTCACTTTATTATAAATAAAGCACAAAAGAAATTACGAGCATGCAACGTCATAGTTGTGATGTCAATTAGTAAGTCATGAAATTACCAAAAAAGTACAGATAAATTACGTAACTAGTACTTTGTGTGTTAGCTGGGAAGAATTTGCATACAGGTATGATGTTCATTCTATTCATTACATTCATAACCACAAACATGCAAAAATATTTTGGATATTTTTAAATGAGTGTTGTGGCTCATACCAATTGCTAACTTTAGTGTATTAACAAAAACTAGTTTGGGACTGCTATTAAATAGCCTTACCTATAAAATATATAAAATAAACTTGCTTGGTTTTGTAAATGAATTCCTAATTAATTAATTCCTAATTTGTTAGGAATTAGGTCAAACTGCTAAAAAAAATTGGATCATGGCTTAATGACCATGTGAAAATGTGGGTCCTATGGCCAAACCAGTGGAGAACCACTGGCCTAAAACACTGTACAAACACCCAGAACAGACTAGAAACCATCTAGCAACCACCCAAAACACCCTAGTGACACACTAATAACCCATTAACAATCACCTAAAACACTGTAGTAATCTCCCAGAATACACTAGCAACACTCTAGCAACCACTCAAAACACCCCAATGACCACACAGGACACTTTTGCAGACATTACTTTCACAATCACATAGTAACACCTCAGAATTCACCCCAAATGCCAAAGCAGCTGTGTACAGTTCCAAAACTCAAGTAATCATCCACAACACCTTAAAAACAAAGGACTTTGGCAATCACTCAGTCACCCATAAAACATGTAGCAGTGTCCTAGGAACACCTTTTCAACCACATATAATAGCATAGGAACCGCTTAGTCACACACTGGAACCATCCAGAAGCCCCTAGTATTTAGCTGATGTGTTTGGAAAGATCTTTAGTATAGGATCTCATGTATGTAAAAAAGGGGATTTTCTTCTATGTGTATTTGATATAATGTCACCTTTAAAAGGAGTGTTGTTAGTCAGCCACCCTGAAGCTGTAAATGTGCTGTAATAAACGTAAATCACAGACACCATGAAGAGGGTGTTTACTATAAACAAACGTTTAGCTTTTGTCTACTGGAATTTATGATGCCAGTGTTCGTGAGTGTCTGAGGAGTCATTCCCATAGTGCTTTACTCTTACCACACTGTGGTATTATAAACAGACTGTATTCATGAAGGCTGGAGCCACCCTCATCTGTAAAAGTCTCGAATCTTCACCCTGTACATGACAGAAGCAGAAAGCATGGGCTTATCTAGAAACTGGCCCTGTGGGTAGAAAAGCACTTCTAAACGTTCTGGATGGAGACTTTTAGTCGCTTAAAGGAATAGTCCGGGTTTAGTACAAGTTAAACTCCATCGACTGCATTTGTGGTGTATTGAGTACCACAGTAGACGTAAATGGGGCCAATATTTGGAGGATGTAACAGCAGCAATGTGAAGCTTATAATTTTATCAAAGCACTTAGATTTATGTTATAACTTGTGTATTATTTAAGCTGTAAAGCTGTTTGGGGTTTACAGCATTATGTTTTAAAAGTGACAAAACTTTACTATTGGATAGAACTTTACATAGAAAAGGTTAGTAAATGATATTTCACGCTAAAATAATCTTAACTTGCATGTTGTTTACATCTTGTGGCTGTGGTATTGAAACTAGCTACTTTTCCATCCAAAGGTGCGATTTTAACTGTATGTGATATTAGAATATAGCATACAACATTTTTGAATGACCACTGTTACCATCCCATGTGTTTTTTTTAATGCAGTATCCCAAAATATTTAACATACACTTCCCTACTGTACAGTACTTGAAAAACAGTACACTAAAAGAGTAGTATGTCCGAATACATAATATTTGGAAAACAATGGACGAAAATGACTCCAGTAACCTATTACATCGGCCAAGATTCAATGGAAACTTGACTATCCCATGCGGCCATGGGAAAGGAGGCGTGAATGGCAGCGAAGTGACACAATTGATGCCGTAGGGCACAAGACAAAGCCAACATAACAAATGTAGTATGTATGAATTGTATTCACTACACATATCAGGCACATTTCATATAGAACATACTTTTTTGGTTGCGATGTAAGTCCTTCATCAAATGTAGTATCTACCAAATAGAAGTATGCGATTTTGCTTGCAGCAAGTATTTAAATGATTAAGAAGCAGCCCCATTCACTTCCATTGTAAGAGCCTCACTGTAACTAACATTTTTTAGGGAAAGGAGGGAGAGGTGGAATTTTTTATTTTTTTTATTTTTTTATTTTGTGTGTGTGTGTGTAGCCTCAAATCCTAACCATTGACCTCAACAAGTTCACAGATGGGATAGAGATCCGTCTTTCCTATGAAGATCCTTCCAAAAATCAGAAACAGGACTAACAATATTGCTTTGTTTTTGCTTCTCTGGTAGGGTTCCTTGCTTGTTTCCTTTTCCTTGGCAGGACTCTTAACCCTGAAGGCCAAAGCAAAGCTTTGTCCAGGACTACAAAGAACCAGTGAGAAACTTAACTGCACAAGTTTCCCCTTCCTTGATCGCTCTGTTTTTCCTGATCCTTCCATATGGACAGGAAGTCACTACTGGAGACAACTCAACTAAATCAACAAATGATGGCTCAGCAAAAAAACAAATTTCGAGAAGAAAAGTGTAGCATGAAGTCATGACCGTCACCTAAACAAAACTCACTATGACTCACTAAGTCCAAAACATCTCAACAAGACTGGAAATATGAAGAGAACTGAGCAGATAATTTCATGTTGTTAACAGTTCTTTATCTGCTATAAATCATTGCTTTAAAAAAAGCCATCCTGGTCTTACGCAATCGTTTAATTAGGCAGACGGTCAGATTAAAATGTAGAACACGCTGCTTCACTCTGAGAACTGGGAAATTCCTATGAACTCATCAAGACTGAACCACCAGGTTGTTCTAGAAATCAGTATTGTGGATGTGAGAGGAGATGTTTACAGAGGAAGTGACTGTCCTAACCTTGTGCAACCTCTGTTATCAAAGACAACACCTTGGAGACAATAAGACACAGTTCTAGTCACCAGTGGTTATTGTTCTCGTGATTTCTGTTCAAATGTAATGTGACGTTTATTAGTATGTTATTTGGATTTAGTCGTAAAGTGTTTCACAATCGCAGAATTGAATCTATTGAGCTTGCAAATTCTCACATTTGTTTGTGTGATCCTCCCTGAAGCATGTAAACTTTAGAATTAGTTTGTTTGGAATTGCTTTAACGTTTATGGTGGGGTTATGGATCATAATGGCGCCTTTGTTTTTCTGATCTCGTCAGAGACTGCGGTTTTGAAAGTGGTAAATACGGCAAATGAACCGCTGTTTTTGTGTAGAACAAGAAAAGTTTATTTTGTATCTGAACTTGGAAAAAATGGCAAGATGTCCCTCCATAGACAATTTCCATGTTTACATTTAAATTTGGTTTAATGTCCACAGAAGACCATTTCTTGCATTGGCTGTCAAGGAGACTGTAAGGACTTGTTTTGGATTAAGGTGCGGCCACATTAGCAAAATTTCACAAAAATGACCAAAAAGGATATATGAAGCACCGCTCAGACAGAAGCCACTTTCAAACCAAGCAGCTTTCTTTTGCCTAATGTGTGCATTTCATTGTAAATTTAAAAGTAATGTGTTACTTTACTAGTTACTTGAAAAAAGTAATCTGATTACATAACTCACATTACTTGTAATGTGTTACTCCCAACACTGATTGAAATAAATGGAGTTTATCCACAAAATATGGAGCCAGAAGTGAGTGTCTGACTTCCTTCCTGTCTGTCTGTTATGTCTGATACATACTCTTGGTTTTATCTGTTTCACTCTCTCCTGTCCGTTATGAAACATACTGAATCATTTACAACTCAGAAAGGTCGCATTTAAGCTACAGCTTATGAGAAAGTTGGACACGCTGGAATCTTTCAGTTTGACGCTTACCATAAATGTCACATCCTGAATATTGAATGCAATTTTAAATTGCTTTTTATATTTATAACTTTGCTTTTTGTATTTTGTTTAAAAATGTTATTGCTAAGATTTGGATTCAGTGTTAATAGTGAAAATAATAGTGCATTAAATAATAGGGCAAAATGAAAAATTGCTGTTGTGGCAATTTTCTATTTCAATAAAGGTATGAGACAAAAGTCTTTTGAAGATTTATTTTCTTGCAAGAAAAGGTCAACAGTCATACAGATTGGCTACAGAGTGTGACAAAGAGGCAACATCCTAACTCAACATATATGTCCATTTAAGGTGGCTAACTATGTCCTCCAGATTCGTTTCTAAGAAGCCAGGACATCTAAAAAGCTGACATAATATTTTCCTGTCTCACCCTTGTCTTGCACTTAGATTTCCTGTTATCTCTCATCTCATGACAAACTTAAGCACATTAATGAGGCATTTAAAAAAGAAATAACACTCTTTAGTAGAGTAAAGCAAATAACACTACTAATAATATGAATATAGAATAAAATTTCCTCCACAATTGCAAATTGAACAATAATAATAATAATAATAATAATAATATGCACAAAATACATACAAATATAAAATATGAAAACTAATAACTAAATTTTATTTTGCGTATAATTTCGCATATTTTATATACTTATACTATTTATATGCATGTTATTTTGCATATATATATATTTTCAAAGTATAAGCAACATAAAATAATGAAATTATATTATTATGCTATAATATTATTATATTAAATTACATATTATTTAATATACTTTGATTAGGGGTGTAACGGTTCACAAAATTCACAGTGTTTGTAATGCTTACCGAAACGAAAGCCTCGGTTCAATATGAATAAGTGTATCGTTACACCGCTAACTTTGATACAAAATCGTATATACATATGGCAAATTATAAACTACACAATTTTACTATTTTAGGTATGCCACTACCTGTCACAGTGCTCGCGTTGACACTCAACAGAGTCAAGATTGCAGCAAGTTTCATATAGAGACACAATTGCTTGGTGTTATCCCTGCAAACACAACATGGAAAAGGAGATAATGTGGATGCTGTTTATCTTTCCGGTCTGATTAGCCTATTATTTTATGCTATGAATAAACACCACTATGTCGTTCCCAAAGAGGAGGCATGTTTGCTTTGTAAATAGAATGATCTGTGACGGAAATAGAGAAAAAAAGGCACAAAAAGAGTCTGGAAGTCAACTAAAAGTCTTTTGGTGCCTTAAGTGCCTCATGTCTGTTATTCTAGATAATTCCTGCAGGATGTTATGGTTATTAGAAACTCTTCTATCAGGATTGAAGGAAGATTTTCCAGTGTCTCATGCACTGAAAGCATGTCTGTTTCAACACAGTTCCCTTGATAAAAGCAACATCTGGTCTGGGATGTATTGTCTGAACTGGATTTTATATAAGCGGAAAGCTGAACAAATGCAATTTAGCTGAACGTTAAAGTGGAAAATACAAAGATTACAGTGCCTTATTCAGCAAAAGTCTAACTGTCGGTTCATTGTACAGTGTTTTGGTTCCCTCCTCACACAAGTTTACATTTGAAAATGGGATATTGCCGTGAAGGAGTTCCTTTGTTGGCATGGGTTTTACCTGTGTTTACCCATCATGCCACAGGCCCACCGGTGGTATGGTTGGTGGCTTACCGGTAGAAGGCATGAATTTCCTACTGCAAAAACCGAACACTTTGCTGCTTGTCTCCCACAGCACAAGGGCACGTTCATGCAGGCCAAACGTTCAGAAGGACATTAGCAATCACACACAGTCTCAATGAATTTAGTGAGAGCTCTCTTTGTGCACCGCTTGTGATGTTGGCGCCTCCTCATGGGCTCTCATGTAGGTTTGATCCAGCTGTACCCAGGAGACCGGCGGACAGTGGGGCATCTATACGTCCTCAGCTGCCCTGGAATGCTGGATGCAAATGGGGCATCTACTACACAAACTAAAATGTAGGATTTGGTCCCACAAAACAAGTCTGGGATGTGAAAAATTTTCTGTTGTTGGTAGCACTTTCAATCTGATTTTAGAGGGATGTTTGAAAGGCTAGAGCCGTAAGGCCCATATATATTTCAGTCGAAATCAAAGAACGAACTGAAGTAACGACATAAAGTTCATTTTGAGTTTGTTCCAGGAGTTCGAAACAGCTTGCCAAAGCAAATTTTATAGAAAAGTTTTCTCAAGCTTGTAAACATCTTCAAACTACCACCGGCCTATAGTGATTACGTAATAGGTGAGCAAAGTCAAAGTGGAATTGAAGATGAACTGATGTGATGTCATTTCGAACAAAATCAGACCAAAACGAAGTTTGTTTGGAGTTCATTTTGGGAGTTCGAAATGGCTAGCCAAAGTGAAATTTACAGAAAACTTCACTCCAGCTGGTAAACACCTTCTAATTACCACTGGTCTATGCCGATTACGTAATAGGTAAGCAAAATCAAAGTGGAATTCAAGATGAACTGATGTGACATAATTTCGAACAAAATCAAGCCAAAATAAAGTTATTTTGGAATTCGCTTTGGGAATTTGAAACAGCTTGCGAAAGCAAACTTTATGGAAACGTTTGGTCTGGCTGGTTAATACCTCTGAACTACCACTGGTGATTATGTAATAGGCAAGCAAAGAACAAACTGATGTGATGTCATTTCGAAAATTAGGCCAAAACGAGTTTCATTAGTAGTTTGTTTCAGGAGTTTGAAACAGCTTGCCAAAGCAAACTTTAAGGAAAAGGTGGAATTCAAACTAGTACTGGTCTATAGTGATTATGTAATAGGCAAGTAAAATAAAAAAATAAAAAACTGATGTGACATAATTTCGAACAAAATTAGGGCAAAACAAAGTTCGTTTGGAGTTTGTTGTGGGAGTTTGAAACAGCTAGCCAAAGTAAACTTTACAGAAAACTTTGCTCCAGCTGGTAAACGCCTTCTAATTACCACTGGTCTATGCCGATTACGTAATAGGTAAGCAAAATCGAAGTGGAATCCAAGATGAACTGATGTGACGTCATTGCGAACAAAATCAGGCCAAAACGAAGTTCATTTGGAATTTGTTTCAGGAATTTGAAACGGCTTACCAAAGCAAACTTTCTGGAAAAGTTTGCTCCAGTTGGTAAACACCTTCAAACTACCACTGGTCTGGGGCTCCGCCTTCTTTGAGATGGAAATGTTCCCCGATTCATTTTCTTCTGTTCGGTCCATCGAGTAAAAACGTGATAAATAAATACTTTTTTCTCCATGGTGGTTGCACCACATGACTTGGATTTTTCAGATGTTTGTATAATGATTTAACAGTTTCAGTGACTTAACAAAAAATTCAATTCTTTCATTCTATTAATGAGGCTTTTTTTTCATTATGATATCAGGACAGTTGGACCACCCTGACATTTTTGACCTTATGCTCACACACACAAAAAAGTTGTAATTAAAAACTTTGAAAATAATAATCATAGACAATGTGTATTCAAGACATTTTATGTACAAAGTGCATTTTATTAAATTAGATTAATCTCTTATTAGACTGCTCTGAATCAAATATCTGAAGTTTTGAATCCATTGTTTGTCATCATCAGGTGACCTGGTGTCACGGGCCATGCACCATATGCAGCGCCTCAGTTCTGTTCGTCACGGGCTCAGTCCTGCACGTCATGCCCGCCAGCAGCCCGTTTCCTGGTCTCCAGATGCCCTCCACACTCTCTACTACTTCCTGCGATGCCCTCAGATGGAGTCCATGGAGAACCCCAACCTGGATCCGCCCAGGATGGCCCTGAGCAAAGAAAGGTGAGCCTCATTACTATTCCCCTCCCATTAATCCAGTCTCCAATTCACACAATGGGTGCTAAGCTAATTAACAGCCCAAACCCCTAATGGCCCATTGATATGTAAGTAAACTCTAGAAATCACACAGCCTGAAGGTACTTTAAAGCTGATAATGATATAGTGGAAATGTGAGGAGCTCCTTAAACTCCTTTTCCAGCTGCTGTTTCCTGGAAGTTCATTGTAATTTGTTCTTAAAGAGAGGTTGGTTTTTAGAGTGGGTCATTAGCTGTCCTGCCTTGCTGCAAGGATGTCCTCAGGGTATTACCTGCTTGCTAAAGGTAATTACGAAGGTTTATATTATGCAGGGTTCAGTTACAGGTGTACTGTAAATATTGGCTTTTGGAAGGATGCCTGTTTGTGGGACACAAAAACTAGGTGTAACTGTGTTGAGGCAGTTAATTGGCAAGCTAAAAGCAACTTTAATTTGAGGCAATCAAACAACAGTAGTTAGAATTTTGAAAAAGGAGTCAGCTATAACAAAAGCTTAATTGAAGCCATTTTAAGGGACAATTCACTGCCTCCGCTCACTCAGCAGGACTTAAATATTAGCAATGTAGCATTTTGTCTGTTACTTCCTAGAAAAAAGTAGCTAGTTACTGGAAAATCTACACAATACGCATATTGAAAACATCTGAATGACTGTCATGCTACTGATAGATGTAGCATTGCAACTTTTAGTTAGCTTCTTAGCTAACATTCTTGTTTGTGAACTCTTTGAGATGCCTTATTTTGACATGTAATACATTTCACGTTTAAATGCAATACACTTGAGCAAAATCAGCCCAAAAACAACTACTTTCATGATAAATGAGTCACACAGGTACAACAATTTCTGGAAGCTCTACTGCTGCATCCAAAAACAAAGTAAATCCAGGCCTTCGTCAATGGGCTCAGATGTTTGTTTCCTTCTTTGATGTGTTGCTGCTGAATGCCAAGCACAATTGTACACATGTTGTGATTGTGTGTATATGTATGTGTGCAAATATCAGGTTGTATGTTGAGTAAGTAAAGGGCAAATCTTGATATTTGGCTACAGCTGGTTTGCTTGTGTAAGACCTTCAATTAACAAACTTAAGTGGAAAACAACAATGGAGCCTTACTGCCGACTCCAGGACTCCAATCATGAATTTTTCTTAACGATCGTGCCAGGAAAGATTTCCAGCAATATTGCTAAGAGCCTGTGTACGTGGTGGAGTAGCAGAATAGGATACAGGTTGTGCTTCAGTCCTGGCAGTAATTACAGTAAAGGCCCGGTCTCCTCAACATGCCTTCTATTGCAAAGTCTATAAAACCTTTGCTTGAATTGAAACCACAATGGCACACATGCGTACTGTGTGGTCCTAACAGAGGCCTGTAAATGGAAAGGGGGTGTTACGGATCCAGTGAAATTTGAATATGTGAGCTAGAGGTTGATTTATGACGGGTATGTGTCTCCTACTGAGTGGGTGGAGAGAGAGGGAGGAAAGGGTCAGAAAGGTGAATGGGAGTGCTGGGTGGTAAGTGGTCGCACATCAAGGAGGCACTGTAAGATGAGAGGGGTGGAAGGTACGCTGACCCCAGATCAGGACAGAGAAGACAAGACACATCCTTACATACGGACTAACTGGCGAACATTTTCATATTAAGATGACGTTAACTTCAGAGTTCAAAGTAGTTAACTACTAAGTGAACTTGTTTGAACCTCATTTTAGAAACTTCCAACTACTTCTAAGAATACATATTTCTGTGAATAAGTATACCAGTACACCACTATGTCAGGTCTCTTTGCACACTAAACAAAAATGGTTCACTAACATGTCTAGTATTAGATTCTTAAAACATTTATGTATTTTATTTCTGTTTGGCCTTGTTTTATCTCACCTGCTGAAAAAAGTGAGCCAGACAAAAAAAAAATGCTGTTGGCTGTTAGTCTGACATGTCTAGTACTAACCTCTTTAAAACATATATGTATTTTTTTTTTCAATAATGCTGGGATTAATCATCATCCTCTGCCAAACCACGAGAAATTCCTGCCTTGAAACCCACAGCGTTTAATATGCAGCGGCCATAGAGTTGCCCGCCAGACGCTAGCGTTTGTATATGACTCAGAGACATGCTTCAGCATTATATATGTTTATAGCGAAGGAAGCAGCCTCTCAGTAGTGAACTCTGAATCACCGTTACACATCTCTGGTGTAATCTAGTCACGTTAGAGGCCTTATCACATGAAATACTAGGGTTACTTTAGGTTAATTGGGACATTTTTTTCTGTCGTCCCAAAAACTGTTTCAGTTTACCTGAATTTACCCTATTTCAGTTTTTCTACTTTCACATTTAATTCATTGTGTTACTTGCCAGTTCTTTGTTATTGTTTGTGAAATTTTACTAGCAATTTCTGAGTGAAACACCAAACTCTACACCACATTTTGAGAGAAACACCAAATTCTATAGCAATTATTTTAGTGAACCACCAAATTTTGAGTGAAATATCCCATTCTTCACCAAATTTTGGGTGAGACACCAAATTCTACAACAAATTATGAGTGACACACCCAATTCTTCACCAGTTTTCTTGAGTGAAACACCAAATATTTTAGTGAACACCAAACTGTGAGTAAAATACCAACATTTTTTTTACCAGATTTTGAGAGAAACACCAAATTCTACACTTTTTGTGTGATACACCAAATTTGGAGTGAAACGCCAAATTCTACAACAAACTTTGAGTGAAACACTAAATTCTTCACCAAATTTCTTGAGTGAAACACCAAATTCTACACCAGTTATTTTAGTGAACCACCACATTTGAGTGAAACACCAAATTCTACAACAAACTTTGAGTGAAACACTAAATTCCTCACCAAATTTCTTGAGTGAAACACCAAATTCTACACCAGTTATTTTAGTGAACCACCACATTTGAGTTAAACACCAAATTCTACAACAAACTTTGAGTGAAACACTAAATTCTTCACCAAATTTCTTGAGTGAAACACCAAATTCTTCACCAAATTTCTTGAGTGAAACACCAAATTCTTCACCAAATTTCTTGAGTGAAACACCAAATTCTTCACCAAATTTCTTGAGTGAAACACCAAATTCTTCACCAAATTTCTTGAGTGAAACACCAAATTCTACACCAGTTCTTTTAGTGAACCACCACAATTTGAGTGAAACACCAAATTCTAAACCAAATTTTGAGTGAAACAGCAAATTCACGTTATTTTTCAAATTTTCAACATGTGAACTTTTAACTTGCTTATGAAGATGTACTAAAATTATTACCCTGTAGAAGACAACACTACTGTATGCTACTGTCCGCTATTGCACCCCTTGTGGCAGCACTGAGAATACAACATAAACGGAACAAACTGATCACTAGCAAAACACCTGACAAACAAACCATGATTTGATGCGGTGTCTTTTCATATCCTCCCTCAAAATTTAAATGTAGCTTCTCTAAATTTAGCTTTCATCAGCATCAGAAGTATGCAACTATTTCAGATGTTTCACACTTGAAAGCTGACTTCAGAATTTTAATTGTCTTTCCTTTTGAGCCAAAATGGCTCCCATCAAGCTGTCATCTGCAGAGTTGATCTGTTTGTTGTGGTTGAGCGTGTCTGTAGGTTTCAGGAGATTTGTTTCTCTGTTGCGCATATCTTGTGTGTTTAATGAGCTTCACGCTTCTCTCGGGTACATCTCATTTGCATGTCTTGCCAGGCTGACTCTCGGTGGGACTTCTTTGGTTTGTTGTTTGACGTCATTGTGTTCCTGCTGTGCATCAAGCGATCTGGGGGCCCACTCTCTTATCGTCTCTAAATCCGATGTGAAGCTCACCTTCTCTGAGGGGATGGAAGGCTGGGGAGACGTTATGAAAAACCAGCAGTACTACTAGCTGTGGGTATCCGCATCTTCTTATCAGGGTTTTACTTAGAAAAAGATTAGATTATGATTTGGGAAGGGGATGCTGTACCTGTATTAGTGTCTGGTGAAGATACTTCACCGTTCAGGCTGACTTGGATGCTAAATACAGCTAACTGATGGTGGTGCATCTGAACAGTTACACTATGCACCCGCTTTTGGTACAAATTGCCTTTGATGGTGACAGTAAAGGAGGTCTATATTATCTGAAGAAAGCTATTTGTAAGCATTTCCATTCACCTCAATGGCAATTGTTCAGCTGCCACAGGGCCATCAGAAGTATGCAACTATCTCAGTGTAGTTGAGATATCAACCAGCAGGGGTCAACCGCTTGACCCCTGGGTGAGAGTGCATACATTCAGGGTGTTTTCACTTCAGTCCTATTTTAAAGAACCAAACAGCATCTCTTTTTTCATTCATACTGTTGCTTTTTAGAACCAGAAACACTTGAACATTGGATGATGATTAGTATTAATAAATTGAATATTAGTATATTACTATACACTATTTTTATTTATTTATTTATTTATTTATTTTTCTTAATTATTGAAGGACGGGCAAGATGGTCTGACAAAACTGAAACACTTGAATATCCCATGATGATAATTATTTTTAATTATTATTATTTTTATTATCAGTGATAGTAAAAAATAATAAGCATGAACTGAATATTTGTATATTACACATTTTTATTTATTCTTTGTTTTTGAAGGATGGACAAAACATTTATTATTATTATTATTATTATTATTATGAAGAAGTAGAAGCATAAATTGAACATTAGAATATAATACAATATTTGTTTTTTATTAAATTAGTTATTGAAGGACGACCACCTATAAGCTCTTATTTGTAGAACCCAAACACATGAATTTTGTATGATTAATTAATAACGACAACAACAACATGATATAATAATAATAATAATAATAATAATAATAGAGTATTATTATACAATATTTTTATCTAAGAATTTTATTTTTGAAGAATGACCAAAACACGATGATGATGATGATTATTATTATTATTAATAATAAATTAAATATATAAATATTAGCGTATTATTATTATTATTATTATTATTATTATACACTTTTGTGTCTGTGTGTGTGTTTGTGTGTGGATGATGATTGTTAAAAAATTAACAATACTAACAATAATACAGTGAATATTATCAGTCAAACCAAAAATCATTCAGACACCAGATATAATTTTTGATATTTTTTTTACTAGTGAGTGCAGGACACTATAGTTCATTTATGTAAGTGAGGATAGCAAAATAAAGTAAACTGTGACATATTATACCGAACAATCCTTCATACAGTGGACTAACAGTAAAATTGATAAACATTTGGACACTTTGACTTGACCATGTTTTGCTTAAGTGTTATCTGACATTATCAAGATGAATTTGTTCTGACACTGTTTTTATATATATATATATATATTAATCTCTTAATTTTTGAAAGACCAAGACATGCTTATTAAATCCTCCAGTGTTCCTTTTTGGGTAAAACCTTCTGTTTCTGTGTATTTCACAATAGTTTACAATAATATTGGCTTTGAAAGCCACTTTTTCTAAGGTGTATTCAATTTGAGTCAAAATTTGAGTCACACAACCCACTTTAAAGTGTATTTTCTCTATGCTTTTTCACCTCTGCTTCACCTTTCAGAGGCTGAAACCTGTCAAATCTCGGAATTATTATTGTGAAATGTAGTCCTCCAGTAAATAGCCAATATCTGTCCTCATGTCAAGAAGCTCGCACACATACAAACACATTCATGTCTGCAGGGAGTGTGTGCATGAGCTGCTGAAAACAGGATAACTTCAGCAGCTGTACCTCATTCTCAGCGTGAATTCTTTGATATGACAGGCTGCTGAAAGATACAGGCCGTCTCAGTGAAAGCTGTGCTTTCTTATTGCACAAGTCCTGCTTTACAAACACTAGCAGATTTAGCGCGATGTGGCCCAACTTGTTTTACACAACTGTGGATCTCAGCAGACTTGTTACATGCACACACACTATAGACGGTCTATAATTATCTATATATAAAAACAATCGTATTTTATAGTATAGTCAGTTTTAGCTCACTTTTGGGAACAAGTCTGGAATCTAAAAGGCATTTATTTTTTATTATTTTACATCTTGAAAAATAAAATTTGTAAATGTCAAATACCAAATCTGAAATCAATTCATGCCTGTCAGTATCATCAAGAGAACAATGGACCATTGTAGTTACTTACAGCAATGAATACAATGAAAATTGTTGCAATATTAATACAACAGTGGATTGGAAACAAACTTGTTTTTGTTTTTTTGCCATCCTCAGGCCGTTCCTCCTCCTCCCCCCGCTGATGGAGTGGATGCGTGTGGCCATCGTTCACGCGGAGCATCGCCGCAGCTTATTGGTGGACAGCGATGATGTCAGACAGACGGCGCGGCTGCTCTTGCCCGGACTGGACTGTGAGCCCAGACTGCTGAAGTAAGACATTCTGACTGACAACCAGCCTACATTCATACCTGCTGGACGATAAATGAGTGAAGAAAATGCTTTGAGGAAGACGAAGCACATCTAGAGAGCAGAAAAACAGAGAGAAATACAGGGTGGTCGCTTTTACAATCACCAAAAACTCCCTAGAAGAAGAGCCACACCGAAAAACACTCTGAACACCTTAGCAACCACGCAGCAACACCCTAGCAACCATTCTAAAAAACCTTAGCTACCGTAAGGTGTTGTGTTCTGAATGTTTTTGCAACACACAAGAAACTACATATTAACACCCTACTATCCCCACAGAACACCTTAACAACTGCAGAGCAACAGATTAACAAACACATACCATGCCCTAGCAACCAATCAGAGAACCATAGCATCCAAAAAGCAATGCCCTAGCAACCTGTCAGAACACCATATAAACTGCATAACACCCAAACAATCACTCAGAATCAAATGTGAAGTGACCACTCAGAAGGCATAGAAATGCTCTAGCAACCACTCTGAACACCTTAGCAACACTTAGAACAGCTTGGCAACAGCATAAAAACACCCTAGCAACCAGAAGTCCTTAGCAACCACTTACAACAGCTTAGCAACTGCGTATAACAATGCCCTAGCAACCAAAACACCGTAGCAACCACTTAGAACAGCTTATCAACTGCATATAACAATGCCCAAGCAACCAAAACACCGTAGCAACCACTTAGAACAGCTTGGCAAGTGCATAAAAACGCCCTAGCAACCAGTTAGAACATACAGCCTTTTATGTAGCAACTTTATCTTCAAAAAATGTTCAAATAATAATAAATGAACATTTTCAGAAGCATAGAACAAATGAAAACCTTTAATATATATATATATATATATATATATATATATATATGTATACACGCTGAAGCGTGAAACATGATCTCATGCTTCTCTTGCCATCAAACTGCATTAAAACATTTGCAAAGACCTCCAGCAAAGCCTCAGATTTTTACTGATCCTCAAGTGCTCAGCCTTATACTTAATGATTTGAAAACACTTCAGGAAAATACAGCACTCCACCCATGAAAGCATGCACTGAACCCCACCACCCCTTTCTCCACTCACTCCCTCACTGTCCTCCTTTTCCTTCATGCGTGTTTTCTAACTCTTCTTCTGTAGGCCCGAGTGCTGCTTTAGTTCCTTCAGGCGGCTGGATGCCAAAGCCGCCACAGATAAGTTCCAGCTGGACCTGGGCTTCCGCATGCTCAACTGCGGCCGCACCGACCTGATTGGCCAGGCCATCGAGCTGCTTGGGCCAGACGGTGTCAACAGCATGGATGACCAGGTACGGTGAACTCAGAACCACAAACCAGACATTAAGAGCACCTGTCAGCACTAAAGACCAAACTATACATCACTCGGTTACACTGATATCATGTTTTGGATCCAGATGTCACACTCTCTCTCTCTCTCTCTGTGCATCTGTGTAGGGTATGACCCCACTCATGTACGCCTGCTCAGCTGGAGACGAGGCTTTAGTCCAAATGCTGATTGATGCTGGAGCCAATCTGGATGTAGCGGTATGGACCACCAGTTACTCTCCTAGTCTGTCACTGTTTTTGGATGTTAAGACCTGTATAAACCAAGTTCATTGTGATTAAATGTTGATTAAATATTTACAAATAATAATAATGATAATAATAATATTAGTGAAACTGAATTTTCATGATTCTTTGGGCAAAAATGAAAAAAGAAGGGGGGTTGGTTAATTTTTTATAAAGAGATCAAATCTCTAAAGCAGCATTATTTAAGTATCATTGATATATTATTATAGTTTTTATTAATATTTTAAATTGTATATATATATATATATTTCATTTTTAGGTAAAGTTTGATATTTTATTTTTTATTTAAAAAAAGAAGCAACTAGCTGAAATAAAGTAGGTTTAGGAGTTTCCCCCCCAGTTAATGTTCATTTCAAGCAACTTGATTGTTTATTTTTTTTAAGTTAAGCAACTTGATTGTTTATTTTTTATGGTTTTAGTTTTAGTTCAGTTTTAGCGAACTATAATAACCCTGCTCTGAACAAAAACATTATGCTTTTTTAATTTTTCAAAATTTTTTTAGAATAGTTTTTTAAGGCATAAAAAACAATCCACAAATTAGAAATGTTATATCTATAATATTTCTAACAAATGAATTGTTCAGCATCAAACTGAAAAAAAACTACGTTCACCTAACCTTCTAAATTCACAGAAAAAAAGATACAGCAGCTAAACAATTAATAATAATAATAATAATAAACAATCTAGCTTGTTATTATATAGCTGTATCCCAATTCAGACGCTGATTCCGTCGAAGGAAGCAAATTTACTTGAAAAAGTGTAATCTGGCATTTTCTTTAAAAAATCTTATCGTCACCGGCGTGCAAGGAATCTTGGGACAGTGTGGGCTGCAAAAAATCCGTCTGTTAAATCCTTCATGGCGGGGAAATGAAAGATGCATTTGAAGGAGCCTTCGAATTTAGACAGCCTTTGTCACGCCACTGTGATGCATTCAGGCTTCGAATGCAGCCTCTGAATTGGGACACAGTGTGTGTCAGATCGTTTCAATAAATAAAAAAAAAATTCATGCTGTGAATGCTTTTTTTGTTACATGTTTATTTAGCACTACAGCCTGTATGAAAGCTGATGGTCTTTTGTGTTCAGGTACCCGTTTGCTCTCCCAAACACCCTTCAGTCCATCAAGACAGCCGCCACTGGGTGGCGCTCACATTCGCTGTGTTACATGGACATATATCAGTAGTGCAGGTAACGAGCTGCTTGTTTTATTGCGTGATTTCTTTTATACTGCAACTAGACTACGCTTGAACTTATAGGTATACTGTTAGTTTACTAGCTTTTAGGACACCTTTTAGTCTTTGAAGTGAACTTAACATCTTATAGTATATAAATCCTATATTATTTTTACAATTTAAATATACTAACAGCTTTGGTTTGCATATTTAAAATAAACATTTAACTCTACTTTAAGTAGACCAAATATACTTAGCTTGATTTTGTTAAGTACATCTCTGGTAAGTACATACAAAGCAGACAAAGTATACTCACTTATCTTTCATTTACAGCAAGTATACCAATAGGACATTTGAACAAACCTTTTTTGTAAGTGATGTAACATTAAATTGTAGCCCACTTTAAGTAGACCAAATATACTTAGCTTGATTTTAAGTACATCTCTGGTAAGTACATACAAAGCAGACAAAGTATACTCACTTATCTTTCATTTACAGCAAGTATACCAATAGGACATTTGAACAAACCTTTTTTGTAAGTGATGTAACATTAAATTGTAGCCACAAAATGTAAGTTTCATCCATTGTCAGCAGTAGGTTTTGTTGTTGCTCTCCTAACCTACATGTATGTCTGTATCTTCAGCTTCTGTTAGATGCCGGGGCGAATGTGGAAGGAGCAGCCGTCCGTAACGGACAGGAGAGCAACGTCGAGACGCCTCTCCAGCTGGCATCTTCCGCAGGTGTGTGTAGCACAACTCCCTCACTCATGCCAGCCTCTCCCAACCTCCACCAGCTCAGATTTACAGCCTGCCAGGGAAGGCTGGTCACTCCCATCCCAAACAGGAATCCCTAAAAATACGGCCCTGTGTTGGCAGACCAAAGCCAAACTGTACAGGCCACAAACTGTATGAGAGTTGATGGAATTGGGTCAGGAAGACGTGTTTTGCCACAGCTCAGAGCACAGGTTTGGTTTTAAACATTTAATACGTGTGGAGATGTTCAACAGGAAGTTCTGCAACATTTAAACAAGTCAAATCTCTTTTTTTTTTTTACCTTTAGTATGTACCACTGTCCATACTAAATTATCTAAACTACTATCCTATCTGTCATAAGCCGCTTTTCCACCGAAATTACCTGGAACAATTTGTCCCAGGAACTTTTTTCCCCCAGACCTGTTGCTGTCTGTGTTTCCATCGCGGTCTAAAGTACCGAGAAGATAAGGCAAATGGTCTGGTGACGTAGGTCTGCGCACGTTTCTCAATACCAAGTACGCAAATTTCGGACATCCTCTGTAGTTCGGACTTCGCGAGTTAGACTTAGGAGTGTGAACTCCCGCGGACGGGACGACGCAAGTCCGGTAATTCTGCAAACAGCAGCGTACTTGATAATGTCAGTCAGCTCGCCTTGGCTACTGCAATTTTCCTCACTGTATTTACAATAAGACGAAATATGATATCAAACACCACTGCCTTTTTAAATTTTCATTTAAACATATTAATGGCCGCAGAAAAGTAGTTCAGGGGACGTACATACATTACAATGAAACTAAATTATATCAAACAGTATTGCCTCTTTTCATTTTCATTTTAAAGGGGTCATATGATGTTGCTAAAAAGAACATTAATTAATAGATTAATAGAATAAAGACCAACGATTACCTGTTAGATTTACCCATCAGAGCCAGCGGCAAATGTCAGAAGGACTAGCCGAGTTGAGGCTGCTCTCGTCGGGAAACATGAACACTGAGCGCCCACTGATCGCGTGGAGCTCACGACTCCGAAATCGGCAAAGCACATTTTCAAATAGACGCTGTCTTTATAAATAAACCGCAGATTTACTACATTCTCACCTGAAATACTTTTAAAACTACATTTCATGACATAATAACAGTAATATTTAAAAAAATATATGCGAATATATGGTGGTTGAAATACAATGCTGTGTGAACTCAACCAATCAGCATGTT
>NW_015648609.1:278370-291551 GCF_001515625.1 Sinocyclocheilus rhinocerous
GTTCCTGAAGTGGACACACACCGAGCCCAAAGTCCCTAGTTCCTGGGGAAAGTTCCTGCGGTGGAAACGGGGCTATACTTTCACTGCGTTCTAGTCTGAAGGGCTTGTCCCTATGCCCTAATCCCTTCGAAGGGTTTACCCTCCAGAGTTTGAGCTTCAAGAGGATGAAGGATGAAGGGTGTAGGGCAGGGGTGTCCAAACCTGTTCCTGGTGAGCCACTGTCCTGAAGAGTTTAGCTCCAACCTTAAACACATCTGAACCAGCTAATCAGTGCCTTCAGGATCACTAGAAACCTTCAAGCAAGTGTGTTGGAGCTGGTTGAAGATGAACTCTGCAGGACATTAGACCTCCAGGAACAGGTTTGGGGACCAAACCACTTCGGTTTGTAACGATCCTGGTGGCCATAATTGTCCTCACTTCGAAGTGTCCTTTGGTGGATTTATCCCATTTGGGACACAGCGGAAATCCTTAATAGACCTTAATGAGGTTAGATGCCATATTAAATTTAACACGGTTGAAAATGAAGGCTGCATCGAAATCGCATACACTCGAGTAGGTACTTATTTTGAACAAATAATTACTTCAGGATTATTAAAAAAGTATGTTATAGAACTACATTTGCCATGTTGTCATTATCATGTGAGCTACCAGCTTCAGTTGTGTCACTTCAGTGCCATTCCAACCCTCTACGCACACCTTGGCAATATAATCGCCATTGGCTAGTAAATTTTTTTGTTTACTCGCCAGACTGATATACTATTTTTCACACACACACACACACACACACACACACACACACACACACACAGCCAATGGCTAATGTTAGACATTATTTAGTCGCCCAGAGTAAGATTTAGTCGCATATGCGAGTGATTTACTCGCAATGTAGAGGGTTGCATTCACAAATCCTCTCCCATGGCATCATAGGCACACTTCAGAATCTTGTCGGAAGTACTAGGCTAGTCAGGTACTTTTTGCCTACTCTTTTATGATTACTGTGAATTCGAACATACTTTTGTCAAATACTGTTTTTCGACTACTATATAGTAGGGGAATACACAATTTCAGATGCAGCCTTACGGTCTTAAAGGGGTCATATGACGTTGCAAAAAAAGAACATTATTTTGTGTAGTTGGTGTAATGAAATGTTTTTATGTGGTTTAAGGTTTAAAAAACACATTATTTTCCACATACTGTACATTATTGTTTTTCCTCTATGCCCCGCCTTTCTGAAATGCGTAGATTTTTACAAAGCTCATCGATCTGGAAAGCGAGGTGGATTTAGTCGCATATGCGAGTGATTTACTCGCAATGTAGAGGGTTGCATTCACAAATCCTCTCCCATGGCATCATAGGCACACTTCAGAATCTTGTCGGAAGTACTAGGCTAGTCAGGTACTTTTTGCCTACTCTTTTATGATTACTGTGAATTCGAACATACTTTTGTCAAATACTGTTTTTCGACTACTATATAGTAGGGGAATACACAATTTCAGATGCAGCCTTACGGTCTTAAAGGGGTCATATGACGTTGCAAAAAAAGAACATTATTTTGTGTAGTTGGTGTAATGAAATGTTTTTATGTGGTTTAAGGAGTATTTTCGCTTTCGCAACGAAACACAGCATCTCCACGACATGGCGGCAGCAGCAACACTACAGCAAGAATCAAAGTTACACTTTCTTTCTTTGCGTGAACATCTGGGCGGTGTTATGCAAATCTTCCCACAGTGAAGTAGACATGTGGGGGCATGTTTACATGAGGCGTTTTAGGAAGGCATGGATGAGTCTTAACCTTTAAATAGAATATCTCTTTGGGTTTGAGACTTTAATCTTTGCAACTTTAGGGATCTTATCTATGCACGAACAGCTTGTAACACTCCAAAGAGAAAGGAAAACTTGAAATTGCATCACATGACCGCTTTAAGAATAGCACGCACTATAGAAAGGTCTCAGATCATATAATTTTCATATAAAAAACTCACAACTCAACTTTCAAAAATGTTTTAAGGAGTTTTTGTCTTCTGAAAGTTGTTTTAGAAAGACATTTCGTCATCTGTATGTTGTTAAACAGTACAACCTTTGAATACACTGTACTTCTATCACTCAAAGCCTAGTTTTCATTCCTGTCAAAAATTTAATATGGCGCCACCCTGACTGAAGTCTATACCTCAGTGACTGGAAGGGCCATGTTTCTGAACTTTAGTAGGCATTCTTTATTGTAAATGTGGGTGTAATGTTAACATTTCATGTTACTTGGTGTCAAAAAACTAAAGAAAGCAGAGTTGATTTTGGATGAAGAGGATGTTGTGAGTTCTAAAAATTACAGTATGTTTTCACAGTACATTAAGCTCTTTTATCTCGAAAGATCAAGGAAAAGTGGATTCCTTGTGACATGACCCTTCTAAGATCATTACATTAATGATCATGAATTGCATTCTTTTCTTTTATTGTGGTTCTTTCTCATTTATTCTCCAGATCGGTGTAATCTCACCATCTGTTTCTCCTTTTCTCCTTCTCCTCTGGTCACTCTCCTGCTTTCGCAATCTCGCAGGGAATTACGAAATGGTTAGTTTACTGCTGGTGCGCAGTGCCGACCCCCTGCTGAGGTCCCGGGACAGTAACACGCTGACATCATCGCTCTATGAGGACATGAACTGCTTCAGTCATGCTGCCGCCCATGGCCATAGGTGATACCTCACATCATCCCCAACAGCCTGGAACAGATCACACTAACACGCACTACTCACCCCCCACAACTCTCAACATGATCCCTTATGACAACTCATACACAACTGCATTACCACACCAGCTAACTTACTTTCTATTCATCTAGCTTTCTATCGATTTGTCTAGCTTTGTCCAATCATTCATTATCTATCCTGCCAGAATCTATATATCTATCTGTCTGTCTGTCTGTCCAGTCATTCATTATCTGCTAGCTATCTGTCCTTCCAATCATCCATCCATCCCTCTTTTTGTCTACTCATTATCTATCCAACTAATCATTCATCTATACATCCATCTAGCTTCCTATTGACCTATTTTGTCCAGTAATTCATTATCTAGCCACCCAGCTATCTGGCCATCAATCCAACCATTCATGATCTATTTTTCATCAATCTGCCTTTGTAATATTATTTATCTATCCATCTAGCTTTCTATTAAGCTATCGTTATATTCCATATTTCCAGCCAGCTCTCTACCTCTGCATCAAACTACCTTTCAAATCACACATGTTCTACCCAGGCACCTATCTTCCAATCTATGCAAATATATATCTACTGTATGCATCTACCCATCTACTCATCCATCAATCCTTCTGTCTCTCCATATGTCCAAGCATTCATTATCTATCCACCCATTTAGCTTTGTATTGAGCTGTGTATCTACCTGCTCATCCATCTATCACTGAACTAAAGCATAAATATGTTCTCCAGGAATGTTTTGCGGAAGCTCCTCTCTCAGCCTCAGAAGGTAAGGGAAGATGTGCTCTCTCTGGAGGAGATCCTGGCGGAGGGTGTGGAGGCCGAGACGCGGGCGTCTGGCCGGAATGGACATTCTCTACCCCCTCCTCCATCCCCAAACCTCAGCCTGGTGTCAGAAGATTCCTTGCCCAAGCTGTGTAAGGCCCGTATGAAAGCTCTGCAGGAGGCATCCTTCTACAGCGCAGAGCACGGCTACCTAGATGTCACCATGGAGCTCAGATCATTGGGTAGGTTAGATGCATGATTAACCACAGAATCGTAAATCATTTTCAGAGAACATAAAGAGTGTAGATGATGTAAAGTAACACGTTCAATTTAAAAAATACATATATAAATATGGAATTTCTTTCTTTGATACGGTTATGTAAAGCTGAGCTATCAAAAAAGCATTTGATTATTTGTAAACAATTCTTCACATATTGTCTGATTCTGCAGGAGTGCCATGGAAGCTCCATGTGTGGTTGGAGTCACTACGCAGCGCTCAGCAAAGGTCGAGAGCCGGAGTCATGCTCTCCCTTCTGCGAGACTTCACCTCCATCAAAGAGGAGGATTACTGTGAGGAACTAGTCTGCATCGGCCTTCCTCTGATGTTCAACATCCTGAAAAACAGCAAGGTAAAAAAACTAAATAAAAATCATAAAAAGCCCATGTAACAAAAAAAAGCAACAACAAACTTACACATTGAATTTTTATTATGTCAATGGATGGTGAGCAATTAAAAATTGAACCTAGACTATGAATTAAAACATGACAGTTCATTGTGGTTTGAAATTTAAGATGTCTAAAAAAGATCTGAAAAGGACACTGTTCTAAAAAAAATTTTTTTTATTGTTTTTGCGCCAGAAATTCAGACCTGGGGTGACAATGGCTTTAAATAACTCTTAGTTTAACTACCTTATGACTAATTCTTTCTCTATAGAACGAGGCAATAATCCACCAGTCGGGCGTCATTTTTAGTCACTGTTACGGTCCTGCTCCACTTCCTCCTATCCAAGAAAAGAAGGCAGCGCTCTCTGCTCAACTCGGTAATTCACTCAATCTTAGTACAGTTACATTTATGAATTTGCAGCATTTACTGAATCTACTAGTTAAATTACCCAGCATTGATAAAAAATAAAATAAAAAAAAAACTAAAGTTTGTCAATGATACGGTGTTCAGTTACGTCTCTAGGTTACGTATGTAACCATGGTTCCCCGAGGGAACGAGACGCTGCGTCGAGTCGAGTTCCTGAAGGGGAACTTGGTAGTGCACTATGGAAGACTATTTCTGCCACAGAATAAAAAATAAAGGTAATTGTGACTTTTTGTCTCACAATTCTGACTTTTTTCTCAGAGATATTGAGAGATCAAAATTGCGAGAAACTTTAGAGATAGAAAACTTTTCTGCAAAAAAAGTCTATCTTGCAATTCTGAGAAAAACATCAAAATTGTGAGATAAAAAGTCACTTTTTTTTATTCAGTCTTCCATAGTGCACATTATAGTTGCAGTTCATTTTTATTTCTATCTGTAACGGATTACTCTGGAAAATCTTGGGCCTGATGTCTCAGATTCATCTTTCCACAGACCCTCACTTCCTGAACAACCCAGAGATGTCTGACGTGACGTTCCTAGTGGAGGGCAAACCGTTCTACGCTCATGGGGTTCTGCTGCTCACGGCGTCCGACAGGTGAGTCTGTTACGTTACTTACATAAAAGAAATCTGTTATCTCGTAACACAGGTCTCTATATGTAAATAATATTTTGAAACACAAATGAACCGTTAAGAATAAAACATGTTGTCTGCTCTGAAATCAGGTTAAAAAGTCTGCTGGCGCTGAACGGGACGGACAGCACTCAGCCCCGCAAGGAAATCGAGATCAGCAACGTCAAGTACAACATCTTCCAGGTAAGATCAGTTGAATCCTCGTTCAGCGGGCTGAGATACAACAGGGTGTTCCAAGATGTAATCAGGAGTTTATCAATGTCTCATCGTGTTTATCCAGATGATGATGTCATACCTGTACTGCGGGGGGACGGAGTCTCTGAAGATGGGCGTCCCAGAGTTACTGGAGGTAAGACAAACAAGAGACAGGCCAACCCAGCTTAATACTCAAAAACAGAGAGGGGTCACAAGGAAGATCTTGGCAATTCATCCACAGTCACTGCCAATTGTTCATGCACTGGAACCTCTTGAGTTTACCTGCAGTAATTCAAGATGAAACTTTATCTTCTCAGATTCACTGAGACTCAAAAATAGAAACTATTTCTGTAGATTGAAGCAAGTAATAAAACGGAAGAAATCATTGTTCACTCCTTTGTTTGCTTTCTGTAGTTACTGACAGCAGCCAGTTTGTTCCAGTTGGGGGCGCTACAGCGGCACTGTGAAATTATCTGTGCTCAGAACATTGACCTCGACAATGCTGTGAACATCTACCACACTGCTAAGGTAAAAATATACAAGTATGTAGTATATACAACTATAAAAAAATTTAAATGCATATAATTACATAAAAGTATTTTATAATATAAAATAACAAGTATATATAAAATAATAATCTGAATGTAAAATGATAATGTAATAACTGACGACGTAGAGTGTCGTGGGGATTCGTAAACGACAATGGGCGTCGGGACGCAAGATTCCATCGTTTCAGCACGTGTAGTGTGTCATAGTGGACGACAACTGATTCCGCGTCTGCGATGCTTCACGACATCACGACAGAAAGACTAGCATGTTTAAGTTTTTTTCCGTCGTTCACGACGAGTTCGGTCACATTGGTGACGTTGACCAATAGCAGCACAGAAGCTCTTTCATACACAGGTTTCAAACATGGCAAAACGAAAGAGAGATGAGCACGCGATGAATGGTCGGGAAGCAACGTGTAGTCTGACATGTTTCTTGTCCACGACACGACAAGATTTTAGGAGTCAAAATCGTGTAATCTGACACAGTGACTATCGTGACCGACAAAAATATTGTGTAGTCTGAACCCGGCATAAATAGTAGCAATGTACGAAGGTAAATTTAAGACCAAAAACCTTGGGGCAGTCATGGCGACCCTTGAGCAAGACACTGAACCCCCAACTGCTCCACGGGCACCGCAGCAATATGGCTGCCCACTGCTGTGTGTGTGCACGTGGATGGGTTAAATGCAGAGCACAAATTCCGGCCACACGTCCACTTCACTTTCATATATAGATCTAAGGAAAAAATTGAATGCAACACTGTCGATGTTCTCTAAATGTAAATGAGTTGTATTAGCAACATTTCAAAGTTTGAAATTTACAACACATCTGTTACTTTTTATTCATTCGTTTAAAAAAAAAAAAAAGCTTTTGAATAGCTCTGCTCCCAACCACTAGAATATTGAAATAACTTTACTGTACTTGTGATCACACTGCAAAAACATGCTCAGTATTTTCATCTGGTTTTCCAGTGCAAATGTCTAAAGATTAGTGAATCACGACACATTTACTTAAGAAGCAAAATTGCATAATATTTGTTTTGTGAGAAATTGATCAAAATGAAGCGAGTTTATGATTAAAACAAGAACAAATATTGGACAATAAGCTCAGAAAATGTAACATTTCAAATGGGAAACTAGTTCATACCCCAGTGACAGATATTTGTTCTTGTTTTAAGCATAAACTCATTTCATTTATCAGGAAACAAGACTTTGCATCAGTTTGCGTCTCAAGAAAATGTATCTTGATTTAAGGATGTTTAGATGTTTGCACTTTGCTCCAATGTAAGACCTTTTTAAGGCCTTAATTTGTGGAAGAGCAAACTAAGACTTAAGACTCACAAAATAAACCCTGTACCAAAGTGTCTCTCGCTGGTAACTGAGTGCATAATTAGTTTTTGTGTGTGTGTTTGTCCAGGCTCATGGTGCGGTGGAGCTCAGTACATACTGTGAAGGTTACTTCCTGCAGAACATGGCAGGTCTGTTGGAGAGGGAAGCCTTCCGTATGCTGATACTGGGGTCCGGGACACGGAGCGGGTCTGGAAAAGACTCTCTTCTGGAAGAGCTGGAGGCAACGTCAGCACGCAGACTACGCTCACTGCTAGTGACTTCTCGTGTGTGAAAGAAAAAGAGTGGAAAAAATAGAAAAGGAAGTACACAATAAAAGACATGAATGTGTAGATGTTAAGACAAAAGAAAGACTGAGGAACTATGAAAAGGAAATGCTATTGGGGAGAAGAAAAAAAAAACAAAAACAGATGGACGGACTGACTGAAGTTGAGCTTTGTGGACAGTTTCATGAATTCCACAAATCATTTATTGGACGCAAACTTTGGGAGCTTGTGAAACATGACATAAAATGCTGCAGTGTTTGTGTGGCTAAAGCTTGTATAATCAGAACTAAAGTATGTTGTGTTAAATTGTGGACAACAGTTTCCCCACACTTAAACGGATGCCATTTTGTACAGAGTTTGGGTAAAGTGGGAGGCTAGAGCATATCTCTCTCTTTTTTTAATTCATAATTGTTTTATTTTAAGCTATTATAGATGAATCTTGTAATGGAGAAAGACAAGGACATTTTCTATTTAAAAATGTGAGATTATTTAAGTTGCTATTTTATCTTGCTTCATGCCAAGCAAATAAAGTTATATATAAACAAAAACTGTGTGTCTAAAATTATATCCAAACAGCAACAGAAGACCAATCACAAACAATTATGCAAATATTACAATGAGATGACATTCCATCAGTTTCTCAATATATGTATTTTTTGCACAACATTGGAGCAATCTACCTACAAAATATGTGAATTAAGTACTGTGTGAAATATTTAGCAGAATTAACTGCAGAAAACAATAGAAAGGAGATTTTACTTTTTTTTTCAAATCTTTAAAAATTAGACTGTGCTGCCACCTTCTGATTATTCAGAGCACTGCAGGTTAAACTGCTGTCTGATTTCTAACTTCTCTTAGTGTACAAAGAAAAAAAGGGAATAAAAATAGACATGTCAATTTACCAGGCTGGGAATTTACAAATTCCTAAAGGGAATAAAACCACAGGGGTTTGTGAGACTGCCATAGAAATGCCATATGCTGCTCTCACTCATTTTTAACAGAAATGAGTAACACCAGTCCTGTCTCTGGCCTAATAGAAACTGATTACACAGACAGAGTGGGTCACCTCATGAGATCACATGACATGGAAGTCGGTTTTAGCAGTTTTTGATGCTGTTGTATGTTCTGAATATTTCTACAACCGTATCAGTAACTGAACTGAAGTCCAACACTGCTATAACAAACCAAATATTAAAGCAACATTTCAGCTGGGTCATTCCGTGTCAACTCAACCAGAGTTCCTATTTTGTTAATATTTTTCTTCTGAAGAAAGAAAAACATAAATAGTGACGTAAGCCAAAATATTAAATGTCACAGATGAATATTTACAGAGTAATCCACTATTTTGTAGAGGGGGCTCAAAACAACAATTTTCACCTGAGATTTGGAGCCAAATTACAGGAGGGTAAAAAAATAAAATAAAATTACAGGAGGTCTATTGGTTAAATCTCTTGATCTTAATATCCTTATATATTTTAGTTCTTTACAAACATATCTTTTGGTATCTTCTGGCCATATATCAGGGGTCAGCAAGTAAGTTTGGCATTGGGCCAAAAAAATATTCGCCACTGGATGGCGGGCCAGAACATATATACTATATATATAGTCAAAGGATCATTTAAGAAATCAATTGATGAAAAATGCAACTAGAATTGCCTGTGACAGACTGTTACAGTGTCTTTTGTAACTGGTAGTGAGCTGTTACTCTGTGTTAAATCCTGTAGTAGGACAGTCATTAACAAAAAGCCACATTTGTGTCGCGGTGTCAGGGTTTTACACTGGATAAATTAATAAAGCAGAGTAGTGACACGTAACCTGGCAAGTATCTTCATTCACCAACTTGCAACACAGACCGCCTTGCTAAAACACACATATGTGGGAGATGCGGAATGGATAAAAATAACAAATAATAAAAGAGGACTTGAATAAGCCCATTAATGGCATGTTTGAGTCATGCTCTTAACCTATTTCCTCTTTCCATATTGTGAATAATAAATGTGTATCATTTTAAAGCCTAACTTATTGTAATAATTATTTGACGTAGCCTACTTTTACAATCAGAATTATTCCTTGGCATCTTAACGTACTAACATTTAAGCTAGCTGGTGAGAGAAAAAGGCACTATCAAAGAGTCTAAAGAGGAAAGTTGACAGCGAAAATAGGGCATATAAAGGAGAATGAAAAGACAACTATGCGTTCATCCTACCTAGTTTTGTGAATGCAAAGCCGGTGTGTCTTATCTGTAACGAAGTTGTCGCTGTTTGCAAAGAATAGACTCTTTTGAATGTCTTTCAGAACTTTTCAGATTAAAAGCTCTGAATTCATCTAAAAATAAAACATTACTGCAAAAACGTTCTCGTACTTTTATTCTAAAGGGAAATTCACTAAAGACGAAGTGGTTGTGAGTAACTGTTGCTGTCATGACATATCTATTTCCCCTTCTGAACTTTTCGGCACTTCCGTCGAGACGGTGGTCAAGAAGTTTAAGGAGGCCAAGACGCGCTCGGCCGCCTTTAAGTCCTTCATTCCACGAAGGTCCAGGTCTGAGCCCGAACAACCCAGGGGTCCTGGCCCGTCTCAATCTAAGGATCAGAGGCGGGCACAGAAGACTAGTGTCGCGACTCGCGCCCCTCCTCCGCCTTCGGGTAGGGCTCAAAGGAGGCGTGAGTCAAAGGGTAACAGGCAATATTTGAGGGAGGTGATCCAGACGAGACGTTCCCAACACTCTCGTCCGGACCAGAGTAAAACATGAGCCATCTACTCACCTCCCTCTGAGAGTATTAACATCTGCTCTAATCTTCCTCCCCTTAATTCCCCAAAAGCCACCCACCTGACCGAGGTTAGGTAGAAGTCTCCTGCGCTTGCATTGCAGTCTTTCATGCTGGACCTATGATGTTTTGGTTAGTTTCTATGTATCATAAAACTGCCTTACTGATGGTCCGGACCCAAGTGCTCTTCAGACTTCGTCCTCAGATTATATCCGTGAGCTTGAGTCATGTGCGGGAACCATGGGTGGTGAGTACGATCCATTTTATCTATTCTATTGCTAGTTTTATGTAAATTCACTAACTAGCTTTCCCGCAGCGCTACTTGGACCTGTTCCGGTTTTCTGACTTTGTTTTAGGGTTAGGACCTCTCGAGCACCTCCCCTGTGTAAGTCAGATCCTCTCGCTGTTGACCGAGGGTGTTGATGGCAAACTCACCCGTCGGTATTGGATCCAGGCTGGATGATAGCCCTAATCTTCGGCTTCATGCTTACTAGACCACGCAGCCAAGTTGCTGAGCTTCTGTGAGAGCCTCCTTAGCATCAGGTCCCCAGTATAACGCTGCAACCTCAGGACCTGTGGGTCGGAGCAATGCTTCGTGATGTGCTCCCTGTTGTCCTGGCTGGGTATCTGCTTCGAGTAGCTGCCCTGGCCAGGACACGCTACTCATGTCTCGCCCCGAGGGGTCTCTTGAGATTTGAGTCATCCTCTCAACCATCATGCACGTTCCCTGAGCTAGAGCTCCTCTCGCTGAGGCGTTGAGTGGCTTCACACTCCTTAACTCCACTCTTTGCAGTTCAATAGACGGTCAGGCCCACGGGACCTCCCTGTCACACTGCCCTTATGGTCGAACCTGTGTGCCCCTCTGCGGAGTGGGCTTGAGATGCACTGTATTCCCTGAGGTACGAGTGAGATGTTTTTGTGTGGGAACCCTTCCTGAGTGCTTAGGCTCTGAGGAGGAGTAGCCCTGTATGCATGAATAGGTTATCGGGTCTGGTTAAATGGGACCCATGCTCTCTATCGAGATAGAAAGCATAAGACTGTGTTCAGCTGTATCAATTGACAGTCTCTCATTGGGACCTGCTAGCTAATCTAGCACTGCCTTCTGGTCAAGCTGAGGATTGCTCCCCTCACTGTGAGGGTTAGCTATGAGCCTTCGCACCCAGTTTGTGCTTTTGAGGGCCCGCCTCAGCCTGAGGGCTGAGAGCGCCGCTCCATACGCAACATTACTGAGTTATTAGGCCTGTCTCTGTCGCCTCCTTGGTCAGTTGCCTCTATGCTGGGACCCTGGTGTTCCCTGTTGAAATGTGTGATCCTCTTTTAAGCTGGATCCCATTTCTGATGTCCCAATTGCGGTCAATTTGCTCCCCGGACATGGCTGTGCTCCCCTCACTGCAGGAGGGTCATTTATGAGCTCGCCGGTCCTGGGCAGATTATGTGAGATTATGACTCCTCCTCTATACTTGAGAGCTAGGTATTTTGCCCCTGGGCTATAGATCGCTTTGGTCGAGCTGGGCTCCTCTCTCTTTTCTAAGGGTCGAGCCCTCCGCTCTTTGAGCTCCGTGGCAGTGACATCAGGTAGCTTGGCCGCTTGCTGCCTCCCTGATAAGTTGCCCCTATTTAGTTGAGCCTAGCAGTGCTCCCCTCATTTTGGAGTGTTACCTTTGAGCCGCTCCCAATTGAGTGTCTGAGGCCTCCTCTCATCAGGTCTTCCGCTCAGTGGAGCTCCATTGAGCAGTAACCTCAGGTTGTTAGTCCTCTCTCTGCCTCCCCGTTAGGTTGCTCTCCTTGTTGGTTGAGCTTAGCAGTGCTCCCCTCACCTTAGAGGGTTACCTATGAGCATGCTGCTCCCAGCGCTCCGTGAGTCAGCAACACCAGGTTGTTGGGTCTTTCTGCCTCCCTGATATGTTGCTCTTGTGGTTGAGCTTGTAGTGCTCCCCTCACTCTAGAGGGTTATCTATGAGCACACTGCTTCCAAGTCTAGCGTTGGTGTCCCCCTCTTGGTCTGAGAGCTGGGTGCTACGCCCCTTCTAGTTATTGACACATGCTCCAGAGCCTGTTCTGTGACTGCCTTGGTTGAGTTGGCTACGCTCCCCTCATATGGGAGGTTTTCCTATGAGATACGCCTTATTCAATCCACATACGCTCTGAGCACGCGGACTCCCACTGAATTAAGTACTGCTCCCTGAGCGTGCTACAGTCACATAGGGTTTCTAGGCCTGTCTAAGTAACAACCTCGGTTACCCCTAGTGTTGTCACGGTACCAAAATTTCAGTATTCGGTACCAATACCAGTGAAAATTCACGGTTCTCTGTACCAATTTCGTTACCAAAGCAAAACACAAAAACATGCTAATTAAAAAATTTGACTACACTTTCATTTAATCCAAACTGTGTACATATTTAATTTTAAAGGGCTTTTAAAACCTTCTAGAGTTATTCAGCCAAGAATAACAACTAAGTTAACTAAAAAAAAAAAAAGCCCAGAACTGCTTTTCTGATTGATATGAGACAAACAATGTTAACCATTTGTACATTCTCTAACACACATATTTTAGATTCACAATTCATTTAAAAGCCTCTGGTGTGTAAAAATAGTAAATATCATCATGTCCTCCTGTTTTTTTTACCATTATAAAAGTTATAGGAGCATTAAATAGTTAATAAAGAAACGTAATTCTAATGCTCATTATATTAGCGTTAGCCGCGCTTATGCTAACGATTAACTACTCTAATAACAGCGTTCATTTCAATCCGACATTCAAATTAAAATATTGAATAATATTCATAACAGAAGCGGTGTTTCCCACAGACTTGCACTCTATTTGTGGTGGCATATATATGCAAATTCATTCTCTGCCAGCAGGAGGTGCT
>NW_015648609.1:291608-294975 GCF_001515625.1 Sinocyclocheilus rhinocerous
CGGGCGGTCTAACAATATCCCGTTCCCGACGTCCATTTAGAACAGCATATCTGCACTTTATTCTTATTGACCACCGGTACAGCTTGCGCTCAGGACTGTTATGCATGCGCTACACGCATGCTTTCAGCGTCACGCCTTTTATTTGCGTGGTCTGTGCGCAGCATGTGCATAACGATGCTCAGAGCAGGCTGTACCTGTGGTAAATATACGGCCCCTTTGACAGAACAGACAGGTTGTCGATGAGTGACAGAGCAGCATAAGGATGGAGCAAAGCAATGCGTTCAACTCGGTTTTGTTTATATTTTGCTTAGCCTATAATTTTAAATGACAGATGTCGTATTTATTTATTTTTCTCTGCTTTTCCTACTAAAAAAATAGCTAATAAGTTATTTTTGTACAACCTACATTATTTTTTTTTCTCTCTGCGACACTTTTTTGCTATTGTGTTGTAAATGTTAAACGAATTGTATCCTGACAAGACGAATAAAAATAAGAAATAGCCTACAATTTTTGTAGCCTACAACATTTTTATTTTCTCTGACACTTTTTACGGTGTTGCATAAAATATTAAACAAATTTTTTGTCTTAATATAATTTATATAAATTCAAGTCAAAGTCAATAAATTCAAGACTCTTGACAAGACGAATAAAATGACACAATTTTGTGCAGACTACACTTTTATTTGTCAGCCTATCTCTCTTTCTTTCAGTAGCGGAAATTTAAATGTGAGATTCTGTAAACGGTAACGGCTGTAATAAAATAAGCGCTCCGCTCACAAACGCTGCTCAGGCATTACAGGCAAGATGAAATGAAAATGACATCCATAATTTTCTTTCAGAAATACAGTGATATAAAAACTTAAGGTTTCGACTTTGACACGTGCAGTGCTCATGTTTATTCAACGAAGTCAAAGCCTTTTGGAAAATCTATTTGTGGCGGGCAGCCACAAATAAATCAATGTATGGGAAACACTGATCTAAGTATTAAAAATTAAAATGAAACTTACCTGCTTGAACTCTTTCATTTGATCTGGGTGTCTTTAAAGTGTTTTGTTAGTTTGGTGTGTTTCCTCCTTTTGATGTCGCCATGTCTCAGTGCCTTTATGAAGAGAGCGCATCAAGAACCGGGTTGACTGGTACTCGGTACCACCGGTACTTAAAAAAAACCTGTTACCGTAACGTTTTCATTTTTTTAGTACCGAATTGGTACCGAAGTACCGGGTCTTTTGACAACACTAGTTACCCCTTAGGAACAGTGTTTCTAAAATCTATATTATGGTAAGTGCACACGCTGAGCTTCTGTGTACTTTCTAAAATCCACACTGTGGTAAGTGTGCATGCTAAGCATCCTGCGCACTTTCTAAAATCCTGCGTGGTATGGGTTATGTGCTGTCAGCCTCGTTCCCTTTCTCTGAGTTGGTTCAGGCCCCGGTTTTCACCTCGGGCCCCACTCGACTTATGTATCCCTGGTAATACAATTCTGAGCAGGGTGTTTGCTACCAGAGATCTGTCAAGTCAGTTACTGACAGGGTGACAGGCCAGGGTCTGGTTTATTGTAACCTAGACGCCTGGCCGTATCCCCTTAAAGGAATCTCTTTCTTTTGATTCCAAGCCTTTCAAGCTCTGCCCCGGGTTCAGGCTTTCCAGCCCAGCCCTTAACAGGTAGGTTTTAGGGTATGTAGTAGGGGTGGAACGGTTCGCGGAAAAAAATCGAACCGTACGGTTCTCCACACACGGTTCGGCACGCGCTAGGACCGCGGTTCAAATTAAACCTGACAACGCATCTGTAATATGGTTTGCTATAAATAACACGTTAAACAAACAGGGTTCGGCTAATATATGTTTCTGTTGATGGATGCGCATTCTGGCTTCCCAGTACATTACAACAACAGCGATAAAAAAATAAAATAAAAAACAACGTGGACAAACCATTCACTCTTGTTCAATGCGAATGCCGTATGCTGGAACATGAGCATTTATTCCATAGCGCGCGCGCACAGGTGAGACCTAAACAGCACACGTTGATATCTGTGTTTAAGCTAAACTCGTTTAAAGGGGTCATATGATGCGATTTCAATTTTTCCTTTCTCTTTGAAGTGATACAAGCTCTTGGTGCATAAAGAAGATCTGTAAAGTTGCAAAGACTAAAGTCTCAAATCCAAAGAGATATTCTTTATAAAAGTTAAGAGTCAACCACGCCTACCTAAAACGGCTCATTCTAACACGCCCCCACATATCTACGTCACGATGTGGGAAGATTTACATAATGCCGCCCAAATGTTCACGCAAAGAAAGAAAGCATAACTTTTATTCTCGCTGTAGTATTGTTGACGCTGCAGCCATGTCCTGAAGACGCTGTGTGCTTCGTTGTGAAAGCGAAACTACTTTGTTTGGTCTTCCAAAAGAGGACACGACTAGAAATCAGTGGTTAAGTTGTATTTACAACAACGTTCCAGAACAGTTCAACCCAAATATTCAGATGTGTGCAACGCATTTGATTTTATGGAGGACTGTTTACTGATCCTGGGAGAGTTACGTTAGACTAAAATGCCGGCAGTTCTGACTCACGTAAGTACGTTTTCATTTAAAGGATTTGCCACTGACGATTCAAACACGAGTTTTGAGCAGTGTAGAGTAGCACTTGTTGTTTGTAATTTCTCCGATCACAAATGCAGACAGGGTTTTATGTTACGCAGCACGATGCAATGCAACGCAACGCGTAAAAAGACAGTATAAGTCATTATAATCAGTAATTATGTCCCCACTGGATGCAACAAATGCCTCGTTTGTAATGGGTATTAATGTTTATGTCTCGTCGCTCCGGCCGGACACGGCATCAACAGTAAGGTGAGGGGCGTAACATTTCCGTCTCACGCTTGAGGTATTCGGCCAATCACAACGCACTGGATAGCTGGCCAATCACAGCACACCTCGCTTTTCAGACCGATGAGCTTTGTAAAAATCGACGCGTTTCAGAAAGGCGGGGCATAGAGGAGAAACAATAATGTACGGTATGTGGAAAATGTGTTTTTTGAACCTTAAACCGCATAAACATTTCATTACACCAAATACACAAAATAATGTGTTTTTTTAGCAACATCATATGACCCCTTTAAGCTTTGCCAGTTTAAAAATGTAAGAGTCAGAGGACGCGAGTTCGCGCGCGCAGTAAGAAGATTTGTGCGTGCGCTCATTCGAAGTGCTCAAACCCGCGCCTCAGAACGCGCGCAAATATTAAGCTTTCTCTGAAGTATTGTGTTTAAATGGACAAATTCACACAAAAATTATGTCAAAATGCCCGTCTTGGTAAGTATCCTATAGCAGACATAGCCGGCTGAACGTACTGTATCAGTGCACTGGATCAGTG
>NW_015648609.1:295197-324600 GCF_001515625.1 Sinocyclocheilus rhinocerous
TGTTGCTTGTAGTTAGATAGATTATTCTTATTTTCTTTATTTTTATTTGACAGTATAGTTTTTGCCTAAACATAGCACATACCAAGAACCAAATACATAAAAGAACCAAACCGAAACCGTGACTCTAAAACCGTGATACAAACCGAACCGTGAGTAAGTTGAACCGTTCCACCCCTAGTATGCAGCTCAGGCCTTTGGCCAAAGGGGATAATGTCACTGACAGCTGTCAAGGCATCCTAGGGGCAACTCCCATGGCTTGGTAGAGATGGAATTTAGTGCTCGCCGTGGTGCTTGGAATGCACCCCCCTCAGCATGGCAGCGTTGGTATGCCGTTCCCCATAGCGACCGCTAGAGGACACAGTTCGATGTTCCCTCGAAAGGGAACGTCTCAGGTTACGTATTTAACCATGGTTCCCTGAGAAGGGAACGAGACACTGCGTCCTCTAGATGTCCTGCCATGCTTCGGACGCAAGCTTCAGACGAAGAAGCGGATGACTGCGGCTCTCCAGGACCGACGTTCGCCACCCCTGTCATAGGCTGTCGCCGGCCAATGTTATTGTCGTGTTTAGATGTATGCTTCAGACACTGGTCACGCTGAAGGCGTTCCCCATAGCAACCGCTAGAGGATGCAGTGTCTCGTTCCCTTCTCAGGGAACCATGGTTACATACGTAACCTGAGACGTTTACCTTTAATAAAACAATTGCGCAGACCATGACTGTCTAAGTGTCAAAAATGTTTTTTTTTTCAAAGTTTTTTCAAAGTTTGTGTGCATGTTACTCAAAATATTCACAATATAGATCCCATTTTTGAATGGTCACCATTGGCATATAATGAAACAAAGACAGCTAAAGTCAAAAGATTTTACTAATAGACCTACCAATCTCTGTGTAAAAATAACATAATGATGCTGCCATCTTTATAGTCTTTTTTTTTTTACCCTCCTGTAATTTGGCTCCATCTCAGATGAAAATTGTAATTTTGACTCTCCTCTACAAAATAGTTGATTACTCACTAAATAAATATACATCTATGACATTTAATATTTAAAAAATTTTTGGAAAAATAAAATGGAGGAAAAAATTTTTAAATAAAAATGTGAGCACGGGAAGTTCCTGAAATTTGGTTGATTTGACACAGAATGACCCAGCTTTAAGTAGGCTATTTTTAATCTGTAAAATTCAAAATATAACCTCTGATATAATCTAACATTAGCCTATATGGGTGATTTTCACAAAATCTTAGTTTCAAAGATTTCAAATATTCAAATGTTTGTATCAACAAATTTCTTTTTTAAGCATTAAGAGCAAGGTCTGAAGTGTTGGCGAGCATACATTTTAAAAGTTTTACTGACAATTTAACACCTTTTTAAACATATTTCAAAACAAGTCCTTAAAAATCTCATTACCACAATAGTCTGAAAACCTCAATGTCATTGGGAAAGCTAATACATTCACATTTTTAAAAATGGATTATTAACAGTCATGCACAGTTACTCGAAACTCTGAAATAATTTTTAAATGAGCATTTTTATTTGATTTTCAATTATTTATCTCATTACCGCAACAACTTCTGCAATTTTCAACCTAATATTTTTATTATTTTGTTGAAAACTGACATATTTTCAAAAAGATGTGGCAAACCTGAAAGAACATAATGCATCGATTCTGTGCATAGGCCTACATTTAAAAGCAAACTACTATTTTCCATTTATTAAATAAACATTAAAAGAACACATTGTGATAATGATACATAGGTTACGGAAATGAGGTTGGTGATTTCGGTAATGATAATAAGTATACTAAGAAAGAATGAGGTATAGCTAAAAAGAATATAACATTTAATGTAGAAAATAATTTAGATAATATTGGCACAATCATGGATTCAATTTCAATCCGTTTTATTTCGCAGTGCTTCAAAAATACATAACATGCACAGGCTAAAAACACTAGGAGCCGTATTCACAAAACATCTTGGACTAAAAGTAGCTCCTAACTCCTAACTCCTAACGTTTAGGACTCACTAAATTTTTGCTATAAGAGTCCCCTTGTCCAAATACCTGCACTTGCGGTCTTTGCACTTGACTACTTATATGACATATTTCCTGTATTTGGTCTAAGTGTTCAAGTGAGCATGAAGACCACAAGTGTGTGTAGAACTTTTCATTACCTGATGGGACACACTTATGGTGTTTTAAAAATGCAAGTGTTTACAGAGCTTTATTTTTATTTTCAATACTTTGCATTTTAAAATCAACTTCTAAATGTCTGTTCAGTAGTCCCTATAACAGATGACACAGTTTAATTTTGTGGTGCTTCTAATTAAGTGATAAAAAGCAGTTGCAAATGTTCAAAATAAATATCCCCACTACTCATTTGCACAAATAAAATGTGCAACCCTTTGTTTTAATACCAAATTATATGTAATATCCAACTATTATTCATATTTAACATACATTGGAAAGGTTTCCGTAACCTCTTGCGAGATCTCTGCAAAAAGTCTCACGATTTATTTCCACAACATGATGCATGATGGGATACACTAAGCCTTGAATACCGCGGTAGTGGATTTAGTGTACGTTAAGGGCACTGCGTTTGGTTTTGGCCGTTTTGGTGTTTTTAAGACCTGGGACAGTCTTACGCATACGCACTCTCAAGAGGCCAAGACCGCAAGTGTGGGTATTTGGACAAGGGGAGCATTTCACAAAGCATTTTAATGCTAAAATCTGTTCCTAAATCTGTGAAAAATTTGTAGTAGTCAAGAGGATTCCTAAGTCACTAAGACCAAATCACAAACCATCCTAAAATGGCTGTTGCTGGCAGTCCGCCTCAGACGGTAATAATTTTAGAAACATCTCACAATAATTTCCCTAATATCATTATGTCCTTTTTTTCATGCACAAGTTGGGCAAGAACTAACAGCTATTCTTGAGCCCAGTTTGGATTTCTTTTACGTTTGTACGAAGTCTTACTATCATATCAGCCATGATTATTCTAGTCCGTTAATTAAAAGGCTGCTTATATGTATATCTGCTAATTATTTATGAGATGCAGACATGTTGAATATTTTAATATGACAACATTTTTATTTTAAAATCTTTATTTTATTATGGCAACATGATATCTCGTTCTACAGTATTTCTATGATTAAATCACTGACAGAGACTAGGCTTGCTGCATTGGTCGTTGTTGACGGTGTTACCAGTGTTAAGCCTCAACACCGATTACGTCACTGCCCACCGCCTGCCACCGTCTTTTTGATTTTTTTATATCAAATTTTTTTTTTTTATATTGATTTTTAAGGGACTTTGGTAATACTAATAATGGTGCAGTGGATCGTTCCTAAATGAATCAAGTTAGAACGAATCAGTTGAGTAAATGATTCACGATTCACAAAAAAAGAAAAGAAAAAAAAACAGCTTTTGGCGCTATCTACTGGAATAACAATACAGCCGCAGAAACAACCACTAAAATCCCCACCATTTATGCTTTACGCCGCTTCTCAAACAGAAGCAAAAACAGACAAGAAGTGACAAATCAATCACAACCAATCAGAAAAGCTTGTAGGCGGGCTCTCTCTGCAAGCAGCAACAAAATAAAGGGTTAGCCTACATCAGGGGCGCCTGCAGGATTTCTTCCGAGGGTACGCACAGAGTTTTTTTTTTTTTGGAGGTGGGGGGGATTCAGTGAGAGGAGAACGAATGTGTCACACGTTTTAAACTCAACAAAATGGTAAAATACATATATCAAGAGCATGCTCACAGATGAAAACAACAGAGAACAAAACAGTGTTGGATGAATTGGATTAGAGCCAATTTAGAAAAAGTAATAGAAAAGTGATTATATTTTGTTTAGTTTTTTTTATAAAGTTAATTTAGAAAACGTTTGGAGCATTTTTTGTTCGTTAAATGTAAGTTTTTTTATAAAGTAAGATCATAGCCTATGTTTGATCAACTTAGCCTTCTCAAATCATCACGACTTGCCTAAAATAAAATTTAAAGATATAAAACAGTTCAAGCATATCACAATATTAGTTTAAATGTTTAACCTATATAAATGTGCGCTGTTAGATGCATATTATCCAATCGTCTGTGCGGAGAGTGCAAGCTGAAGCGCGCTCTGCAGGACATGGAGGCGCCGGCGCGATCACTTGCATTTTTTTCTAACAGTGGAAACAACTTAAAATACGCAGTCATTTTTGCTCATAAAGGTAAGAGTAATACATCATTCTAAACTGTAAAGTGTCTACTTTTATTTGTGTGCACTCACAATATCAACAAAACGTTATGATTTTATAAAATAAAGAAAACAAATGCTTTCTGCCATCTCGGTCTTGAGCAGGAGCGCTTCACAATGATGAACCTAAACTCAGCGAATTGCCTCACAGACATGATAAAAAAATACAGAAAGCTTTAAATTGCTACTTTAAATAGAAAATAGAAACTCTTTCATTATGTAATGCCTATAGATGCATTTCTCTCTTAAGGCACGTCCAATGAGGAGATGGCGAGTCATTTTTTTCATCACCATAATTGATGTCTAAAATATAAAAATAAGGAAAAACCTAAAACAGGCCCGATCATAATTTACGTTTTATTTTATAATTCTGTACAATTAACAAATAAAACACAAATTATAATGGCATATAGGCTATGTAAAACTTTGTCCTATAACAGCTGCTTATATTTTCTGATTTTCATGTTGCTCTGTTCTGAATACCTTAAGATTTAAAGGGGTCATATGATGCGATTTCAAGTTTTCCTTTCTCTTTGGAGTGTTACAAGCTGATTGTGCATAGATAAGATCCATGAAGTTGCAAAGAGTAAAGTCTCAAAACCAAAGAGATATTCTTTATCAAAGTTAAGACTCTGCCACGCCCCCCTAAAACGGCTCGTTCTAACACTGCAACGCAATCTTTTCTGATATGTGAATTATTTATTAGCCTATTTTTTTTTTTTATCCATGAAGCAAATGCTTTAAAAACAGCTTTAAAAAAATTACTTCATTGCATTCCAGACACTTTTAAAGTACTTTTCACTATAAATTTTACGGGTAGCTTGAATGTAAAACAATGTCATGAATTCGTTCCCATTTGTAAAATAGGCTACAAATTAATTGTTGTAGGCTAACCCGATCTCATGAACGTGCGTATAGCACGATTTTCTGCTTCTATTTGGCATAATATTTATATGCAGAAATTGACTTTGGCATGCAAAAGACTGATAAATTCATAATTAATGGCATGGCTGGTTCAGTCGACAGAAATACGGGACACACAGGCCTATAATAACTGCTGAAATGTTTGCGGGGCAAATCTCAGGTCAGTCTGAGCGCTCATGGTACTCACAGTGCGTACAGCCTGCAGGCTCCACTGGCCTACATAATCAAATTAATGCTAAATAAACTATTTAAACATAATTCAAAATACATATTGATTTACACGATCATTGTCATAGAATACACTTCATTGTGTTCACAGTTTGAACTTTCTTGCTTCCTTTATTTTCATGATCTGAGGCAGGGGTGCCCAAACTTGGTCCTGGAGGGCCGATGTCCAGCAGAGTTTAGCTCCAACTTGCCTCAACACACCTGCCAGGAAGTTTCTAGTATGCCTAGAAAGAGCTTGATTAGCTGGTTCAGGTGTGTCTAATTGGGGTTGCAGCTAAACTCTGCAGGACACTGGCCCTCCAGGACCGAATTTGGGCACCCCTGGTCTGAGGTAACCTTAATTATCCACTCTCAATTAATCGCGGCTATAAAAGCGATGCCCAATGATATATGAACTCTAATTAAACATTTTAATAGTGATGTTACGTTCTGTGCCGAGGCTTCGGAGCGTGTGTCAAAAAATCCCGGCAGCTTTCAGTGAAGCGCGTATCGAGGCTTAATTGTATCGCTTTCAATGATGACATTCATTGATGATGTCCGAAGCCTCGCTTGGCCTGACTGGTTCAGGAAGCGGTTAAAATCTTGTAAATTCACAGTCATCTGCCCTGTTAAACCCAGCCACTTTCCAGTTTTAGACTAACAATATTGCCCCTCCTGCCTATTATGTGCAAAGACTTGATTTACACACATTTGATAGCCCCATTCATTTCAAGCCAATACGTTTATTACACAGTTATGTTATATTATGTTATACAATCATTATATAGCCTACAACAAAAAACTGTGAGAATAATATCTAACATGTTAAGTTTAAGCAGATTACTTAGCCTAAATCAATCCACTACTTAGGCTAAATTATAAAAGTTAGCAATTCTGTGTGCATACAAAGTAGTTTCGTGTATAGGCCTATATAGTCATGGACAGTGTTGGGGAAAGTTACTTTTAAAAGTAATGCATTACAATATTGCATTGGACATCCTTTGGGACATTAGTCTATGTCATTGTTTTACTGATAAATACATCCACTCAGTAACATAAAAACATGTACACTCACTATCATACTATTAAGTGAATGAGTTTATTGTTTAATTTTTCTCTCTGAAATTGCTCACAGTTATGATACAAGGGGAATTTTACAACTTTAAATGCATGTTCCTGCTCTGCATGGGCATTTTTTTTTTCATTTAAGCTTTGCTTTATAAGTGTATAAAATAGGAAAGTTAACAACAGGTATTGCTTTATTGTTTCATTTAAACAAGCTGTCTGTAAACAGGGGGCCGTGAACATCCGAAACCTTCTCGTTCGAGGTACATGGTACAGATAAAAGGAAGCATTTTATAAACTGATAGCCTACCATGTAGACACTGCAAATGAGCATTGCTCGCTTACAGCGTACATAGAGAAAAAAAACCTTAACAGGAAACCAGGAAGAGAACGAAAATATGCAGAGAGACTAACGGTGGGGGGTGGGGGAGTGCGTGAAGGCAGGTGTTTTTCTTTTTTCCCCATTAAACAATGTAAGGAAAGCAGTTCTGAGAAAATAGTGTGATTTTGGAGAATTGTTACGTCAAAGCCATGCAAAGAAAATGCATGCATGCACACAGCAATACAAGTCAAAAGCAAAGAGCAGGAATGGCCTTTGAGCTTCCCGAAGGCCACCATACCATATTTACAGTAAAACTGATCCAAGAACAGCTTTTTCGTCATCCATTGTACACAAACAATGATATGAAGCTGACATTGATATCAAGAAGTTCATGTCCTCCCCATAGAGGCTAAACTACATTCTTAAATTACTGTTAAATTAGCTTTTTTGTGGTTCATATGTTTTTACATACTATTTTGTTCTCTTTTGAAGCTAGGAAAGAAAGATTTGTAAAGTCCACGGTACTTATACAAATCAAGACATACGAAAGTTTCTTTAAACGAACAAAATTGTGTTGCCCTGATACAAACACATTATTGTCATAAATAACATTCAAGTTCTCATATATAATTAGATGACAATAAATAAGGACAGAGATAAAACAGAAGGAAAAATACAAAAATATCCACAATGTATTCAATTTTTTTTGTGTGTGTGTGTGTCTGCTGGTAGCGAACATGAGGAATGATCAGGAACAATATATAAATAAAACAGACAAATCAAACACTGCAATTCAGTGTCTACCCAAATCGATTAAATGAAACTAATTGTTCCATCACATAATAAATACAGAAGTACAAGGGTTAAATAATAATTAAATAAAGACTGGCAACACAAGATTTCAAATCTGAATCTACAACAGAACTAAAGCTAGTGTCACATCTAGACATTATATTTGTACATAATTATGTTCAATCTGTACAACAGAGATTCATTCATTAGGACAAATTCATTCAGTACTATTCCCCCACCCCATCCCAAGTCCCAAACTCACTGAAATCCATGTTTCAGTCCTTTTGCAGCAATGATTTCAGATCAAGTGATGTTCTTCAAACATAAAGTCATTAATAAATAAAAGAGAGCGCAAATGGAAACGATACAGTTTGAAAAAGTCCACATCCTCCACGACAAGCTCTCAAAGACATCTTTTCCTTCTCAATTTTATTTTATTTTTTTCCTATGGTCTTCATGAATCTGAGTGCAAACATCCTAGAGTTGCGAGTGTGTGCTGATGTCTAGTATTTTAAGTGTGAATCTGTTCCAAACCTAGTAAGCTGCCTTATTGTTTAAAGCATGATACACACTTTTAAGACTCCTTTGTTTAAAGACACTCTCTAAGCAAAATCAAGGCAAAAATTGTGTGCACCAGCCAGGTTTCCTGATTCGTAACCTCATAACGCACTTCATGAAGGAAGCTTATTTCAATCAAAAATAAAAATGTAATTGTGTCTTTTGATATCACAATTCTCACTTTTTTCTCACAATTTAGAGTTTATATCTCACATATTGGACTTTAACTCAATTCCGGAAAAAAAGAAGTCAGAACTGTGAGATATAAACTCAATATTGCAAGATATAGGCCCAATCCCAATTCTACCCCTTAGCCCTTCCCCTTTCCCCTACCCCTCCGTTTTGCGCGTTCACGTGAAGGGGTAGGGATGTCTCAATTCTCTTTTGGTTGGAGGGGTAGGGGTAGGGGTAGGGCCAGACAGCCCTTCAAACGAAGATTTTTCGGGACCACACTTCAAACGAAGGGGTATGAATTATCTCAGCGTAAACCGGCTTCAGCGGCAACATGGCTGCCCGAGCGAACAAAAAGACACATAAAGACGACGTATGATGACGTGTGACGTATAGTAGTGGTGTCCCAATTCTTAGGGGAATATTTTCACCCCTACCCCTTGACACTCTGTTTCAAGGGACAAGGGGAAGGGGTAGGCGGAGGGGTAGGGGAAGGGGAAGGGGTATAAAATAGAATTGGGATTGGGCCATAAACTCGCAATTTGAGAGAAAAGTCTTATTATGAGTTTAAAACTTGCAATTGCGAAATAGAAACTCACAATTCTGAGAAAAGTCTGAAATGTGAAATATAAACTCACAATTGCAAGAAAAAAAAAGTCAGAATTGTGTTTTATGTTTCAGCCATGGAATAAAAAAATAAAAAAGGTAATTGCGACTTTTTAATCTTAAATTTTTTTCTTGCAATTACTAGTTTATATCTCGCAATTTGGACTTTTCTTCTGAGTTGCGAGTTTATATCTCACAATTCTGAGTTTACATCAATTCTGAGAAAAAAAATCTGAATTCTGAGGGAAAAAAGTCAGAACTGGGAGATAAAAAGTCAGACTTGATTCTTAATTGGTTTCAGTAGAGTTTTCCATTAGCATGTTGCTAAGCTAACAACTTATTTGAAACACTCTTCAACTCTGTTACCGCTTTTCCACCAGGGCTTGTGCCAGAGCCGGAGCCCATTTGGGAACCAGGCTGCACTTTCCACTCAAAAATATCCTGGGCCAGTGCCCAGATCCTAGTTCCGAACCGGCCCCAAAACCTTGCTGGTCTCGAACAAGCAAACCTATGACATCAGTAGGCAGAGTTCAGGTAAATTAACAGCATTAACACAACAATTAAATATGTCAGTTCAGCAGTGGACAGCAGAATAGATCAACGCTCTCCTTCTGCAAGTGATAACAAGCGATTGCCGTCACAGATTGGTGATGGAGAGGGTTCTTGCTCACTGTCAGAGGAGCCAGTTCTGAACAAGTGCCAGTCTTGGCCGAGCACTGACTCCAGCTCCAGCACCAGCCCCAGTGGAAGAGCGGTATGTGTGACACAAATGGTGCTCCTGAAGTATGTGCACTAGAGGCTCAATTCTCAGCTGACTTCAGTACAGTTTGCAGTTAGCATGTTGCTAAGCTAACAACTGCACAGAGAGACTCAATGTTCAATTGATTTCAACAGAGTTTGACGTTAGCATGTTGCTATGCTAATAGCTCCATACTTTATTGTACATAAAAATACATAACATTCAAATATTGGGTAAAATAGTCCTTATTTTAATTAAACTGAGTGCTTTCTCTGCCATCTTTAACGCCATTTTTTACAATGTTTGTTGCATTGCATTAAGAGACTGCCTTATCATTTGATCAGAGTGAGGTATCTTAGAGGCAGCTCACTACGTTTTGGAACAGAGCCTGTTGGTGCAGCCAGTTCCCACTGGCTGGTCAACCATTTTAACAGGTTGGGGTGCTGAGATGATGGCAGGGGTGCACTCAGGTTGAGTGGGAACAAGTGTGGGTATTTGTATTTTAGTCCTCGGACAGAACAGAAAGAGGGAAGGGAAGAGTATGACGAAAGATGAAGCGTCCTTCTCCTTGGTAACCCGCTTGTTCGTCATGAAAAGTGCCGTCTGTCAATAAATGTCCATCTCAGGATGTCCAGGGAAGTGGGGGCGGAGTTTTAATAAGTTTTCTGGATAATTCCTAGCAGCAAAGACAAGCCGTCACAAAGGTGAGGAAAACAGGAAGACAGACGTAAAGACATGAAAATATCTGGGGAAGAAACAACAGGGGTTTGGGTAGGGGCTGGCACAACGACATGCAGAGATGGTGAAAGGGGAAATGTGTCTGGATTTGTGTCATAATTTGTTTTTAAGCAGTCATTCCATCATACAAAAGTTTGTCCAAATATAAATTCCATCAACTCTAAGATTATGTACATTTTGGAGTGCTTTTATGTTGGTACGTAAAGTTTTAGGGCTGCTCCTGTGTCCCAACGGATGCCACCAGCTTGGTATTGTCCCTGGGATTGCCCGCTGGGCATTTAGAGTCACTAGGCTGAGGGTCGTGGTGACGGGCGTAAGGTGGGTGTCTGTTGGGCGTGCCAGGTGGAAGAGGCACCTGGCCGTTCTTCTCGTCTGAAAAAAGTTGTTTAATTACGTCAAAGAAGTTACTCAATGGGCTGCCTAGGTACACAGATAGGAAGAAGAGGAAAAAAGAGAGACAAAGAGAGAACAAATAGAGAAATGAACAATGGGTTCACACGAGGAGAAGTGGACAGAAAGGGGAAAACAGGAGAAAGGAGAGAAAGAGGGGAAATGTCAAGACTAAGACATGAAGAAGCTTTTAGGGCCATACTAACTTTTAATGTTGAAAATTCTGTACAAGATGAGGATTCCCTGGTTAAATCAGACAAAACCAGCTTAAACTGGTAGCTAGCTGCTTTCTAACTGGCCATTAGCTGGTCCAAGCTGGCTTGCAGCTTACAGTACATTCAAGTTACAATATTTTACCAGGATGTCTTTCTTGGAAATAGAAACCATAACCATGGTGTTGCTAGTGCTATGCTGTATGAGTTGAGCAAGATGAACATAGCTACAGCAACATAATTAGCTGTAGTTTAGATGGTTGATAAGCTGAACTACCAAATGGTGGGCACCTGGCTAAGTTGGTAGACCATATTAGACCAGATAAATCACCTTGACTGCCAAAAATATGCTTAAACTGGTTTTTCCAACCCAATTTCAACTAGGTTTCCACTAGCTAGTCAACCAAAAGGTTCTTTCACACCGCGGGAACCTTTTCATTGTACCTGAACTAATTGTGGAACTACCCACTTTTAGCGTGTTCGCACCGCAGGAACTAGGAACGGTTTTAGTTCTAGGAACTCCGTTTGGAGGAACTAAATTAGCTCCTACTTCAGAGCAGGGTCTAAAACAGTTCTATAGGAACTATCAGTGACGTAAGTGTATTGGCCAAACGCATGCGAAACACTGGCCACCTGGCATTTTTAAAAAGCCATGTAAACATATTTACTCCACGAACATGGAAAACAGCGATAACGGCATTTACCTGTTGTCTGCAGTGTTGTGTTCTTTTCTCAGCTTCGATGCTATGTAACATTGCAAGTTGTCATTAAAAAAAATTTGTCTCTTAGCCCAACTTTTTGCTCTTGCAATCGCGTAAATCGTGCGTTTACATCTCCATCTCCATTATAAAAAGACATCGCTGTTGGCCGCTTCAGAGTTCCTGCTGCTGGTGCGAATGCAACCAGGAAAACGGCCAGAGGGAGAAATTGGTTCTCTAGGAACTACCCTGCTGGCTAGTTCCTAGAACTAAGTTCCTAGAACTATGCGGTGCGAAAGCCCCTAAAATAACACTCTTGGACCAGAAATAACCCAGCTACCATGTTCCAAAAGCAACTTGACTAACTTAAATGCTATGACCTGTTTTTTCCAGCAACATCCTTGACCTAGTTGGTGTACCAGCTTAGCCAGGTCCCCAACAGCTGGTATGAGATGGTCAACCATCTCAACCAGCGTGAACCAGCTAGAAACCAGCTACCATTTTCCAAAACAGACCAACCATCTTAAAGTCAATGTGATACAGCATTTGCAATCCATTTGGCTTCCGCCAAGATGGTTGGTGGGACTGTTAAGATCTGCTTTTTCCAACAACATCCTTGATCAAGATAGTGTACCAGCTCAGCCGGTAGTTCAGCTGGTCAGCTGTCTAAACCAGCTACAGTGTTCCAAAACAGAGCTACCTCCTTAAAGTCAATATGAAACAGCATTTACAACCCATTTTACTTCAGCCAAGATGCATTTCCAAGTGAAACAGAATATTCCCCCCAAAATTAAGGTGCGAATAGATTTTTCTCCACAGGCAATTGTTTGCTGAGTTTCAAGATGGAGTCAAACCTGAATGCGAGTTTGCAGTTGATTGTAGCAGACTACTGTTTTTGAGGAAGCTATTTGACCTGGAGGCTGAAGGTCATCCCCAAGAGCATCTCTAACACTTCTTTTCAAATCTATTTTTATTTACATTTATTTGAAGTACCCTACTTTAATAGACAATAAAAAGCTGCTTAACTGGTGAGATTGGTGTAACAACAGTACCTAAACCAAATAAATAGCTTTAGCTAACATTATTTCTGGCCAGTGGGCGCCAGTCAGAAAGGTTAGTTGCTTCATTTTGCTGAAAGACAAACGTTTTTAATTAGGTTGTACTAAGTCATTTGAAATAAGACCAGGAACATGTATTAAGAATTGATTTTGATTTCATGTTGACTTTTAGGGTTTTAGCCCTGATAGAGGTGAGGCACATGGCTTTATATAGCCAACATGAGAAAGGCTAGATAATTAGAAAAGGCTCTAAAGTAATGAGAGAAGCGATGTGGCATCTGCACATCTGTCACTGCAGAGAGAATGACACGCAGATCAGTCAGGAAACCCACACATGGGTACAATGTACCCTTTAATCTTCATTCTGCTCACTCCTCAAAGTCACATAAGCCAATGAAGTGTCATCTGTCTGGTTCAATTATACACCATATTCCACAGGCGGAATATACATCAACAAGATATCATCAAGCACTCTATATTCGGCCTTGTTTTTGTGATTATGTTCATGAAAATTTTTGGGATGAAAAACTACAATGTCTACAAACATTTTCTTCGCCAAAGTCTATACACAGCGACCACTGCTCAAATATTTTATTTATTTTTTTTGGAAACTTTCTTCATCTAAACTACATCAGGACTTCCTCAGAATTGTGAGATATAAACTCACATATAAAAAAAAAAGTTTGAACTGTGAGATAAAAGTCGCAATTACCTTTTTAAAAAAATTTTTTATCCTGTTGTGAAAACAAGCTTACATAATATATCAGGATTTGCATTTACACATTATCCTTCACACAATTATATTGTAAACATTTAATTAAATAATTTAAACAGCTTCAAACTCTTGAATAACTTTCAAAGAATGAATGGCACAAACCTCACAAACTTCACAAATGCAGTTCTAGTTCAAGAACTGAAAAACTAGTTCCTTCACTCATTCTAGCAGACTTCTGTAAACTTTTTGTTTTTCGACAGGCTAATTAAAAACCTGTGCATCCTGATTCCTGGAACTGGCGATTTTCAAAAGTTCTTGGCATTTGTGTGTAATATGCAGCAGACGGTCTGTGAATAGTCCATCTGAGGCTCAGACTAGCCTTGAGCTAACTCTGACTGCATGAGAAACCCCCCTTTAGTGTACTTGGTTTAGTATACTTCCAAACGCATGAATACACATGCAAACCTGCACAATAACTGGCACTCAGTCAGTGGTGTGGGGTTCATTTGAACACTTGGGGGCACATAAGAGCCTCTGGTGTACATATGCACAGCCTCGTCTGTTTGTCTCACATAACTAAGAAACTAAGACCAGATTCATAAGCCATGTACGCACTAAATAGCCAGTTTATGTTGCGCTCATCTTAACAGCTTGTCTTGCAAGTGTACACAAAACTTAAACAGAAAAGAATTGTGCTGCACTTAATTACATTACACGTGAAAGGGTATTGATGTGGTTGGGTGCACTTAAAGTGGGATGTAATCTACAGGGCATGCATCATTACATGTGCTGTGATTATCACAGGCTTATATAAGATAAAAGGCAGTGTGTGTGACAAAGTAGTTTAGTGACCCCAAAAAGTTTTTGCACACTTAAAGAGATAGTTCACCCAAACATGACCTTATTTATTCACCCTCATGTCTGCAGAACAAAGCCATACAGGTTCGGAAAAACATGAGTGTATGATGATAGAATCTTTATTTTTGTGTGAACTATCCCTAAAATGAACATAATTGTATTAGACCAGTGGTTCTTTGACAAGGGGCCTCAGTAAATGTCCAAGCGGGCCATAGGATGACTTAAAAGTACTTAAATGAATAAATATTAATAAATTAGTATAAATGTGTTTAAATAATCAAATGAATCCCAAAATTAATCATGGTTAATTATATCAATTCTCTCAGTTTCTATTTTCTTTGTTTCTTAATTGAATCAGATTTGTAGAAATGTAGCACTACATCACTTGCTCACCAGTGGATCCTCTGCAGTAAATGGTTGCCGTCAGAATGAGAGTCCAAACAGCTGATAAAAACATCACAATAATCCACAAGTAATCCACACCACTCCAGACCATCAGTTAATGTCTTGTGAAGTGAAAAGCTGTGTGTTTGTAAGAAACAAATACATCATTAAAATATGAGTCCATAGTCTATAATAACGCTTCCTCCAGTGAAAAAGTCCATCTCCTAATGTCTCTCTGCACATCAAAATCCACTCATATATTTGTTTAGAACTGTTTTGGACTGTTTTTGCTTGTAAATGATTGATCTGTGCATATTTCTCTCCTGATTCTGACGAGATGACTTTTTCACTGGAGAAAACATTATTATGGATTATGAACTCGTATTTTAGCCGGAAACAACAGCTTGAAGTTAAAAATGACTTAATTGTGGATTCGTTTCTTACAAACGTGCAGGTTTTCACTTCACAAGACGTTAACTGATGGACTGGAGTGTTGTGGATTACTTGTGGATTATTGTGATGTTTTTATCAGCTGTTTGGACTCTCATTCTGACGGCACCCATTCACTGCAGAGGATCCATCTGTGAGCAAGTGATGCAATTATAAATTCCTCCAAATCTGTTCTGATGAAGAAACAAACTCATCTACATCTCGGATGGCCTGAGGGTGGGCAAGTTTTCAGCAAATTCTCATTTAGGTATCTAAAGCAATGACGTTCAGACATCTTTAAGTGTGACTCGAGTGTCTAAATACTCTCTGGGCCACTGTAATTGTGCTGCAAGACTGGTGTATTTAACACAGAAGCCGTAAAATTCTTACCACACTTTGACTTTGAGACTTTGGCGGTTTTTGCAGCACACTGAGAGTTCTCTGTGAGAGAGAAACATGCGTGTTGACACCAGACAAAACTATCACAAATAGCGCACCGTTTTTCGGTTTATAAATTGGATCAGCGCATTAGCTCATTAGATTCGCTGTGTACGCTCTTCATCATGCTTATGTGAAGCAAATGAGCAATTTCCAATTAACAAGCATGGGGCCAGATGTCTTCATGTAGACTACATTAGGGGCAAGAAGACTTCGGTTGGGTGGTTATTAGACAAGTTTATGTAGAAAATTATACTTGTTTGGAATAAAAATAGTTTTTATGAAACTAAAGAACATTAGGAGGCTAGGTATTTGCATACACACAGAAAACCACAACCACCTACACAAAATAACATAATTAAATGCATAATTTAAGTGTTTATTTCTGGAGCGGTGAGTGTAATCTGACTGCAGTGTGTATGTGCCATTCATCTGCAGTGCAGTAGTGCGTTCAAACCACAGTGAGTCATACAGCGCTGAATGAGACAGAGCCAATGAATGTGACGTGTTTGAGTGAAAGCAAAGGTGAAAGAAGGAAAGACAGTGAAAGACAATGGGGTGGGAACAGAGAAGGACGACAGGAGGAGCAAAAGCAACAATCTACTTTCTTGAGATGGTCTGGGATTTATTTCTGCTACCCAACAGTCCCTGAAACCTCCAATACTTTTTTTTCAGCCACGTACAGCACCTTTGTATATTTTATTTATTACCTTTATTTAACCAGGAAAAAGTCTCTTTTACATGAGTGTCCTGGCCAAGATAGGCAGCCAAGTTCGCGTATACAAATAAACAACAAAGTTACAAAGTAAAATACTAAAACGGACATACAAACATATAACCAATTAAAAACAATTACACGCCATTAATTCACTCTCTAGATTATGCAGTAATATTTAAAATAAATGTAAGGCACCAAGTTGTGTAACTTCATCTGCTTTTAGAGAAGATTCCAATCTGAAGTGGCGGCATATTAAGGAAGTTTTACCAAGCTCAGTTCTGACAAAGAGCACACAAAGATTATAATTTGATTGAGAACATCAGTAATTGCCAGACAACGTCATTTGAATAAAACAACAAAGATAAAATGGCAAATAACCCAATATGGCTTTATATATCAATAGATACCAATGCATTTTTCTCTGAATGCTCAAAGAAGGCCATGCAACTCTTTTGTATAGTTCACAATGATGTGTTGAACATTTACAATCAGTTATAAATCTCAGAGCACCATGGTACAAAGCATCCAAGAAGGCAAGAAGATAAGAGGGAGCATGCTGATACACTACGTCCCCATAATCAAGAACCAGTAGAAAAGTAGCGGACACTAATTTCTTCCTCACATTGAATGAAAACTTTTTCTTGAATTTTTTGCCTCAAATACTGTCCGTGGAGATCCATTACCAGTAGTTACTGAAACGATCTGCATTGGTGTGCATTTGAAAAACTCAAAGGTTGGGTTATATGCATTGGTGTTGTCTATTAAATGCTGTTGTTTATCTAACAGACCACTATGTGGAGCTGTTATCATGTGTCATGAAGAGAGGATGTGCACGGGGTGGATGGAGAATAGGATGGAAAAGTGCCTTTTCTTTACGTTTCTCCTCTAAAAAAAAAAAAAAAAAACACATTATCAGCCATTCATCTTTGAAGCTCTGGATAGTTCACGGTAATAGAAGATATATACTGAAGAAAAACTTTCCAAAAACTTGGTATTTTATGGTAATGTCCCTGATTTGTGTCTTCTGTGTTCTGGTTCGTTTAGCACAATAATTGATGGTGAGAGAGCAGGATTTCAGTTTTAGGGTTATCCCGACCTAAAACGGTAGCAGGAACCTTTACATAACCAGTCCAGATCCGTCATCCAACAAGGACACTGTCTCCCAAAACTAGAAATCATGAAGCTGAGGTGCCCACATTTAGAGAACTGGCGGGGAAATCTACCGTTAATGCCGTCTGAGAAATGGGAGCAGCGGTGTGGCCGAAGGGAATCACCACGAATTGGAAAACTCCCCATCTCTTCTAGCATCTGAATGGGGATTGCTTTAGGGTGGGATCATGTGGAGACTACTGTGATGCTGTGTTGTGGTGTGCTGTGGACGAGGAACATGCATGATGGAGGAGGGGTATAAACAGGCATGAGCGGGATCATGGGGTTTGGGACGGAGTGGGGGAAGGGACGGGGGATTTATACTCACCAGACAGCTGCTGGACTCCCGGCTGGTCGTGTGTGCTTAACAACTGCGCCTGAATCATTTCTACCACCCGCTTGAAACGCCGGCTTGGACCTGCAATAAAGTGTAACAGGTCACACATGTAAAAAGACTAAATCCTGTTGACATTTTGAAACAGAAAGTCGGAGCGTAGCTTCCTTAAGACTGAAGAATCGACTACTCATTCACTTGGCTTGCATTCTAGTGAGAAAAGCTCCACAGACAGAAAAATTGGAGCCTTTTAGGAATATGACAGGAATTTATTATAAAACTACTTGTAACTTGCAGTCTTTCTTATCTCTACTAGGTGGACAATGATATTATTTAACATCCTGCACGCTGTAGTGGATAAGAGCTGCTGCTGGCACTATCATGAGGAGACGTAATGGATATTAATGGCAGAAAATAAGGGAGAATGATGCATTAGCCGAAATAATAATGCATTTTTAGGTGTTCTATTTATCTTATGTTGTTATTGTGATCTATAATATACTGATGGGATAATTAGTGTGTAAGAGGCTATTTGGCTCAATCTGAGAATTAAATGGAAATATTTGTAAGTATTGTTCCTTAGAGGACACAAATAAAATTCCTGCCAAGACTAAGAGTAAGACTGTCAGAAATGGGCTATGTAATATATATTCATAATCACATATCTCCAAAAATTAATTTGCCCATTAAGCTTCCTCAAGGCAATGGGTCTCATTCACTGACCATGCGTATGCACCAATTTGTGCGTGAAGTCATACAAACGTTTTCACAAACAAATCATGACTCATCTGTTACATTTTTCATAAATTTATAATACATTTGACTACAAATGTAGGAACAACTGAAACCACATAAATGTTTTAATCCTAATTATATTTCAACATATACATGTGTCTTATGATTGCTGAGCCTGAGAGTGACAAAAAGCTACGAAGAAAAGATTGTTCGGAAAGTCCTTATATTATACAAATGATTAACACATGGTCGCTCATTCATTACACTCCAAGTACATTAACAATAGAACAAGTTTCATAATGAATTCATTTACGCACAGTGTTACAAATTAGGCAGATAAGAAGTTCTCTTGTGTGTATAAAAACAAATAATCTGCACAATTATTAGTGAATGAGACCCAATATCATTAGAAGTCGCAATCCAACCTGACAGCGGTCATCACTCAAAAATATTTTTTCAAGTATTAAAATGAGTAATAAACAGAGAATTTTAACCTTGTATATCAACTATATATAGTTGCATTGGTGAATATAAATGAAAATGATTTTAAGATTATATTTATTATTTGTTTTACATTAATCATTTTGAATTATTTGGTGACAAAGCATTTTTGTTAAAAAAAATAAAAAAATAATATATATATATACACTAAAAAATGCTGGTTTAAATACAACCCAGCGCTGGGTAAAATAGGGACAAACCCATTAACAGGCTTCTGGAAGACGGTGGGGCCAGCGGTGGATTTATACTCAGCCCGAAAACTTGTCTGCGAGACGACGCTGTGACTGAGGCTGGGTATCTGAGGAAGGCAAGGATCAGTTACATATTTGGAAGCATCTATGAAGAACATAAATAGAGACTTGGAAAAGCGTGGCTGTTTATTAAGGTGCGGTTACATATATGGTTATTTGGTGAATTTTTGCAGGCGAAATCCAGTCATTTTAATAGGAATCTAGGTCTTCGGTAATTTCAGATTTCGCAGACTTCACATCAGATTCAAGTCACCATGGGAATTTGCCATGAATTGATGATTTCTGAGGTTTTTTTGCTAGCAAAATTCACATAAATTTCATTGTTTGGATAAATTTTATGAGCAAAATCCAGTCATTTCAATAGGAAAGTTTGGGAATTTCGTGTAAGGGTATAGGCGGAGCGTGTGTAAGGGGACTTGGGGCAAAAATGCCACTAAATTGGACAAAAATGCCCCTGCACAAACAAATATCATAAACAACAAAGCGCAGATGTACATGCAATGTAAGTAAAAGATTCATTTAACAATGTATACAGCTTCAGTGATTATAACGATAGTTTTTTTTTGTTTTTTGAGAGTGCTTAAACTCGCGATAGATCAATGTTAGTGATAATGCCACTGTCTATATATAATTTATTTGCCGTTTTAAAACCGTGGAAAGGAAATGTTATATAATTATCCATTTCTAACATTTGTATTAAATTGTAATCATGTTAAACACAAATTCAGTCCCATTAAACATTTTTTTTAGCCTACATGACACCCATGCCTGGTTCATGCCTAAAAAGACGGGTTTATGATGTTTAATACATTTGGCTGCATTTAGCCTTACCCTGGAGTTGGTTCACCCTCCGCCTATGTGTAAGGGTGAAAGATTTCCACTTGCATATTTCACAGAGTTCCAGTTGGTCACGAGAATTCGCTGCGTTGACCCAAAGAAAGCTGTTTGAGTTGTGCTACACACATCGCTACCAGTGCTGGCTAGTAACTGATTACATGTAATCTGGATTATGTAATCAGATTCCAAAAATTAAGTACTTGTAATTAAATTACATTTGAAAATACTTGTTATCGGACTACAGTTTTTTTTGTTTTTTTGATTACATATTATTCACAAAATAGCAATACATTATTCATAATTCACCTAATATATTTACTTGAAGTACCCCCTAAGATTTTAAGGTAACAAGGTAACAATAATTAAGTAGCACATTTGCATGTTCACGATCCTCTGATGCAGGTTAATGGTCACATGACATGCATGCAAACAAATTAAATATTTTATATATTATATATTTTCTTTCTCTTTGTATTTTTATATCAATATTGTACAACATTATGCTATTTAAATCAATGCGATAAACAAGTTAGCTCAAAAGTAATCTAAAAGTAATGTAATTGATTACGTTCCTAACTACAATTTTTTGTCATTTAATTTGGAATCAGTAACAGACCACCATTTCTAAGTAATCTACCCAGCACTGCTACACTATTGACAATGGACTTTTTCCCCGCAAAATTGTGCAGAAATGAACTTTTCCGTAGCTGAAGGTGAGGAAAACGTCGCTAACCGTGACAAGCAACTTTTTAAGTGCATATTTAAACCCCTTGCAGGTCTAAACGGCAGACTAAACTCCCTTCCCTTCTGCACAAACCTCTCGAGGCACAACATCTAAATGCTAATGATTCATGCTTTTCCATTGACCTCTAATGAAAGAGGCAGCCACGGGGAGGATGGAAACATCACAGACTAGCATTTTACAGAATTGAAACACAAATCAGAAAGGTATTTGCAAATGTAAAAACACAGGCTTCCGGCCAAGCCTATCAAAACCGGTGCGACGGGCAAAGTCTTTCAATCTGATAGAGAGAATGCAGAAGCATATATTCAAATATTCATAGCTGTCGTTTACAACGGAGGAATGAAACGGGATTGGAGGCATGCAAAAGAGATTGCTTACCGAGAGAAAGGCGTGTACGATGTCGGCTTTTATAGAGCTCAGAGGCTTGTCCTTAATAACCACGAAGATCTGCTCCTCTTTCTCTAGGTTGATGAAGTTACCAAACCAAGATTTTTTGGCAAGTCTGCAGAGCGAGAGAAATATGAAACATTAACTTTTTATGAAGTCTTCAGGGGATAAAAGATCACTCCTTATCAGAGCTCAGAACAAGATAGATCCTATGGCGCTTATGCAAAATAAATCGATACTGAATAATTCATAAAAGGGACTATGTGAAAGAACGGCACAGCAGAGGGTCTACAAATTAACATGAACTTTGCATGAGGTCATATTGATGGCTGCGGCAAAAATCTAATTAAGTCATATAAAAATCCATAAGGCGCTCTTGTCTCACAGCTATATTTATTCTTTTTTAATGATATCAGTTTATTTCATTGTTTTGAACATTAATGAAAATAATAAATGTTTAGCTATTTTAAAGTGTAATACTATTTACAATGTAATATATATCAGTGAACATGTTGACTTTGCATTGTAAATTGTAAATATATTTCTGCATGTTGCTATGAAAAAGTTCAGAAGTTGCAGTCATAATTAGTGAATGATGGGTATTGTTAAACAACTGTTGCATTTTTGCTGCAGTAGGTCTCTGAAAATTAAAGCATCTCTGTTGATGGAAAAATCAAGCAAAACCCCTGGTGTTTAAACTAGCAGATGTAATTTGGTCTCATTTTAACATACAAAGGAATAACCGTCTGTCTAAACCTCGTTCTAGCTCTAAAAATCTTCAGTCCGCCGCTGTTGTGTATCAACAAAGCACAGTCGCTCGCAACTTCCAGAAACTGATTTATGGCAGAGGATGACAAAAGAAAGCAGAGAGCGCCACGGCTTATCCAGCTGGCGCGGAAAGCGAGAGAGAGGCGGATAAGTTATGGAAGACAAAATAGAAAACAAAAGAGGATGAGGCATCACTCCGTGTGGGGGAGAGAGTTTGTGACTGCTGTCTGCTGTGTGCTGAAACCCGTCTCAGTGGGAGAAAGATATGACTGAGCTTCCATTAGACTGGGAAAAAAAAGACTAAATGGTTTAAGTGAATGATATTGTTAAACAACTGTTGCATTTTTGCTGCAGTAGGTCTCTGAAAATTAAAGCATCTCTGCTGATGGAAAAATCTAGCAAAACCCCTGGTGTTTAAACTAGCAGATGTAATTTGGTCTCATTTTAACATACAAAGGAATAACTGTCTGTCTAAACCTCGTTCTAGCTCTAAAAAGCTTCAGTCCGCCGCTGTTGTGTATCAACAAAGCACAGTTGCTCGCAACTTCCAGAAACTGATTTATGGCAGAGGATGACAAAAGAAAGCAGAGAGCGCCACGGCTTATCCAGCTGGCGCGGAAAGCGAGAGAGAGGCGGATAAGTTATGGAAGACAAAATAGAAAACAAAAGAGGATGAGGCATCACTCCGTGTGGGGGAGAGAGTTTGTGACTGCTGTCTGCTGTGTGCTGAAACCCGTCTCAGTGGGAGAAAGATATGACTGAGCTTCCATTAGACTGGGAAAAAAAAGACTAAATGGTTTAACAGAGGCAAACATAACTCACAATGATTTCTGAAGTGCTGAGGGGGTTTACATCAACACTGTTGTTGGGTAAGTATTGTTCAAGGTCTGCTATTTGTCGATGTTTTTTGGCGGCTGCAATGTTGCGGTGTTTCCAGCACAAAACTGATTTAATGGTAAGCTGGAAATGCATTATGGCATTATGTAAGCCAAATGTCCCGATAATGATAATAAAACCTGAAATCACCTATACTGTTGGGACCTCCCAGATAAATAAAGGGAGTAAATAAAATTTACTAATAATTTATATGAGAATTTTATGTAAAAGTACACTAGACCGAGTCTTATCATGCGTAGCAAAATAAATAAATAAGTAAAATTCCAGTAGTAAGTGATCCAGGTATCCCTATAATGCTCTCTAAATAAAAATGAATAAATATATAAATAAAAACAATTCAATAATTCAGTTAAAAGTATAGCAGACCAAGACATCTTGCATAGGAAAAAAAACCAAACATAACAGTCCTCTCTCTCTCATGAAAAAGGTTCACAAAGCTACTGAAAATAAGTATAATATATGGGAAATCCGTAACAGCTGTGTACTCACTCTGGGGAAGACTCTGGCGTGAGGCTGGACATTTCCTCTTGAGTGGGAACTGTTCAGAATAAAGCAAGGATGTTAGCAGGTTCCATTTTTGTCATTCATCAAAGTTGTGTATCACTTTCAAATGATTTATCTAATTCAACATCTCAGTATGTAGGACAGAAATAATTACTGCCTATAGTCGCATGCAAATGTGCATCATTTGTGAGTATTTGTCACAGGTTGCCCATTTGGCTTGGGATTAAAGGTTATGCCAACAATAAAACTGGATCATTAAGGGGTCACATGCTGGAGAAGGTATTACGAAATGCAAACTGATGCTACTAAAACAACGTCAGGTGGTAACCATGATAGCAGGCTTAAAATTAGTTTACAGTCAGTATGTAAATGAGAGCATTTAGCCACAACAAGCCATGAAACAGATCCAGTCAAACTGGAGGAGGTAAGAGTGACTACGTGACTACTCAATGTAGAGTGACTACGTTAAGAGGGATTTAGAAGATCTAGTCAAAATCATCTCTTTGTTGGCCACCCAAACATTTCCAGGTGTTTGTGACTTATTACTGAGCTAAGAGTAAACCAAGTTTATTTAAACACCCCATGAAACAGCTTAAGGGTGGAAAAATTTTTTTATCTTTTCTTTGCCAACAAAGTTGAGGCATTGGAAAAGTCCAACAGGAATTTGGGGCAGGACTGTTTTTAAATTTCTACGTGACAGTTTTCTATTTCTAGCTTGGGACATGTTGTAATTAGAATTAAGCCTCCAACATACTTCAAGTAAAATTGAATAATGAACTGGTGAAACAAAAAAGGCCAAAACGAATTTCGTTTGGTGTTCATTGCGGAGGTTTGAACATGGATGGAAAATACACGAATTATACGCCACACAACAGTAATTTTGATTTCATGGAGTCATGAATTGTAGCCTGGCAATCCAGAGTTTCGGCCCGAGATGCTGGGATAGGCTCCAACATCTCCGCGACCCTACTTAGGACAAGTGGTTTGGAGAATGCATGGATGGATGAATTGTAGCTTGTTTACTGTATCCACCAATTTGACACGATACCTTGTAGTTTCCTGCGGTGAAAGCGCGGTGAGCCCAGGAAGCTGTTCCTGATGGAGTTGAGGCGCGTCTTCCAGGGCATTCCCCCGATGGAGGGGCTGGGGGGTGGCGTAGGGGTCGGCGTCCCCGTGGGGCTGTCCTTAGGCGTGTGCACGGGCGTTCCTTTGGGGGTGGGGATAGGGCTGCCCCTTGGAGAGGGGTGGGGGGTCACCTGTATGGTGGGGATAGATTTGGTGGTGTGGTCAGAGCCAGGAACAGGGTGGAAGTGGTGTAGTCGGATAGGGGAAAGAGGGACAACAGGCCTAAAGGGGACCGAGAGTTGAGGGGGTATGATGGAGGCTGGGGTTGCCCGCCGCACCATTTGTCAATAATCACAACACTCACCTACAAACCAAGATTATTATCTTTAAATAAAAATAAAACTTAATGAAACACAATTAAATAATCATTGAAAAAATATTTGAGCTCAGGGTTATTGTAGTTGACTAAAACCATAATTATTTTCGTTACTTGAATTAAAATACATTTTAACTGAAATAAAATCAAAACAAAAACAAAGATGTTAGCATGTTCCATTTTTGTCAGTAATCAAAATTGTGTATCATTTTAAAATAGTTTTCTAACTAATTCAACATCTCAGTATGTAGGACAGATATAATTAGAGCCTATAGTTGCATGCAAATGTGCATCGTTTGTGAGTATTTGTCTCGTGTTGCCCGTTTAGCTTGGGATTAAAGGTTATGCCAACAATAAAACTGGATCATTAAGGGGTCGCATGCAGGAGAAGTTATTTAGAAATGGAAACTGATGCTACTGAAACAATGTGAAGTGGTAACCATGGTAGCAGGCTTAATATTAGTTTACAGTCAGTATGTAAATCAGAGCATTTAGCCACAACAAGCCATGAAACAGATCCAGTCAAACTGGAGGAGGTAAGAGCTTTATTTCAGGCCTATAATGACTCAATGTAGAGTTGCCAATAGCAAACCAAGTTTATTTAAACACCCCATGAAACATTTTAAGGGGAAAAAAAGTTTTTGATGAAATCCAAGAGTTTTCTGACTCTCCATAGAAAGTATCATAACTACCACATTCAAGGCCCAAAAAGGTAGTAAGGACATCGATAAAATAGTCCATGCGACATCAGGGGTTCAACTGTAATTTTACGAAGCTACGACAATACTTTTGTGCACAAAGAAAACAAAAATAACTAATTTATTCAACAATTTAATCTCTTCCGTGTCAGTCTTCAATGTGCGTTCACAAGAGTATCACGACGCATGTGTATGGTGCCACTGACGCAGCAGCTGGCATTCTGATGTTGAACCCGGATTCGCTGTGGCTTGTTTACAAGCAGAGGAATGCATACGCATGCGTCGTGGTACTCTTGTGAATGGCAGCAGAGACTGACCCAAAAAAGAAGAAATTGTTGAATAAAGTTGTTATTTTTGCGTTCTTTGCGCATATAGTATTCTCGTAGCTTCATAAAATTACAGTTGAACCACTGTCACAGACTATTTTAAAGATGTCCTTACTACCTTTCTGGGCCTTGAACGTGGTAGTTCCGATACTGTCTATGGAGAGTCAGAAAACTCTCGGATTTCATCAAAAATATCTTAATTTGTGTTCTGAAGATGAAAAAAGGTCTTATGGGCTTGGAACGACATGAGGGTGAGTAATTAATTACAGAATTTTCATTTTTGGGTGAACTAACCCTTTAAGACTACAATATACTTCAAGTGAAATCGAAGAATGCACTGGTGTGTTTACTTTGGCTAGTAAACACTTCCGAGCTACCATTGGTCACTGGCAATTACAAAATAGGTAGGTGTGCTCTTACATACTCATCTAAACCCGCTCACAGCCACTTCTTTTTACCCCTAAGCAAAGAACGAATAAGAAATTTACCGTGAGTGTATCATGGGCTTTAAGGGGACAGGGCATTCTCATTCTAGACCAGGGGCGTCCAGACCTGTTCCTGGAGGGCCATTGTCCTGCAGAGTGTAGCTCCAACACTAATTAACCACACCTGGACAAGCAAATCAAGATCTTCAGACTCACTAGAAACTTCCAGCCAAGTGTGTTGGAGCTGGTTGGAACTAAACTCTGCAGGACGTTGGCCCTCCAGGAACAGGTTTGGACGCCCCTGGTATAGAGCCTTTTATTGGACAAGATTCTATAAGACAGGGGTTCTGAACTCTGGCCCTTGAGGTCCACTGTAGAGTTTAGCTCCATCCCTAATCAAACACAACTGCCTGTAGCTTTCTAGTGATTCTGAAGACCTTGATGAGTTTGTTCAGGTGAGTTTGATTAGGGTTGGAGCTAAACTCTGCATTAAATTGGACCTCAAGGGCAAGAGTTGAGAAACCCCTGCTATAAGACAAGATGCCATCATCAACATTGTTGGCTCATCGTTGGTTATCTCAAAAGAGAATGTATTATTCTTGTCAACTTTTATGAGTACAATAATATCTAGATTTGCCTCAAAGCTAACAGAAATGGATTAAACACCACATAACTATAATTTAGATTTCATGGTGTCGGGAATTGTAGCCTGGACATCCATCCAGAGTTTTACCTTTCTTCGGCCCGAGATGCTGGGATGGGCTCCAACATCTCCGCGACCCCACTTAGGACAAGTGGTTTGGAGAATGCATGGATAGATGAATTGTAGCTTGTTTACTCTATTCACCAATACCTTGCAGTTTCCTGCGGTGAAAGCGCGGTGAGCCCAGGAAGCTGTTCTTGATGGAGTTGAGGCGCGTCTTCCAGGGCATTCCCCCGATGGAGGGGCTGGGGGGTGGCGTAGGGGTCGGCGTCCCCGTGGGGCTGTCCTTAGGCGTGTGCACGGGCGTTCCTTTGGGGGTGGGGATAGGGCTGCCCCTTGGAGAGGGGTGGGGGGTCACCTGTATGGTGGGGATAGATTTGGTGGTGTGGTCAGAGCCAGGAACAGGGTGGAAGTGGTGTAGTCGGATAGGGGAAAGAGGGACAACAGGCCTAAAGGGGACCGAGAGTTGAGGGGGTATGATGGAGGCTGGGGTTGCCCGCCGCACCAGTGGGCTGCCCGGTATACAGGGAACTTGTGGTTGACATGGAGTTGAAGGTTCTGACTTGGCTGTCAAAATGTGTTCGGGCCCAGATTCGGGTAGGGGGTTTGATCGGGCGGATTGTAAGGGTTTGTCTTTGGGTTTGGCTGGAAGAGTCTGGGTCTTTGGGCAGGGCAAGAGATACTCAGATATAGAGTTTGGTGTTAGGGAGTTAGAAGTTGGGGTTTTTAACTCGTTTTGATCTGAGTTTGGTTTTAGGGAGTCGGTGATACTAGAGCTGGGGGACAAGAGCAGCTCAGTGGACTGTGGTGGGACACAGAACTTCCGGATGGGCTTTAGGGGAAGGTGAGAACCAGAGCAGAACACATCGAGATGTACAGGCACGGGTCACAAGCATTGTGGGTAAAACACACAAAAAGGCAAGGAACCATTTAAGGAGGAAAAAGGAGCCGTCGTGATGCAGAAGAAACAAAAAAGCGTGCAGTTAGCCAAGACCGGTGAGCGAAAGATGCAACAAGACCATTATGAAGAGCAAATCAAGTCTTTTCAGGCACACCAATGGGAAAATAAAAAGGGATTTAAGAGCAAATGTTCTGACTTGGTTATCAAACAAGAAATCATGTATGAGAGGTGTGGACAATGTCATTTGTAGCATGAATTTGGACTAACTAATGTCAAAGAAATGCACTGCCTGACTGCGTCCAAGTTCTGAATTATGCATGAACCTTCAAAGCTTGTGAGCGTCTGAATAGGAATGTCTCAAATCTCAAAACACAAAAGCTACAAAGTTGCAGAAATACTTCAAGCACTAATCGTCTCTTCACAGTTGGAATCCAGAAAAGTAATCAAAGCAAACATTAACCTAAACATTAAAAGTCTTCAAAATCCTCAATTTTCATGTGACATACAGAACAGAGGTTTAGAGTGAACTTCTAAATCAATTTCCACTTGGAATCAGCACTATACTTTGGCGAGCTTTAGGGTAAGGCTTTGGTAATCTGTGAGCCGTCTTAAACAAGCCAACTGGAAAAGTTTAGCCAAGAGCTTCAGTGCTAATCAGAGGAGTGGGATTTTCTACATTGTTGCCTGAGCTGGATTTTCACTTGGGGAAAGACACAGAGAGCAGCAGATAGGATGAAAGAGTATATCTCCATGAAACAAAAACTGCTTTCTTCTGCAACTCACTCTTGCACAATTTAACTGTCTTGTTTACTTTGCTTGCTAGAGGCCAGAATGCTATTTCCTGGGTTCCTAAACCTGACAACCTGTTAATTTTCATGAGCTTTCAAGTCATTCATGACTGCTAGATAAGGATTTTTTTTTTTATAATTTCCCACGCAATAAAAAAAAAAACACTAATTTTGTCAATAATCACAACACTCACCTACAAACCAAGATTATTATCTTTAAATAAAAATAAAACTTAATGAAACACAATTAAATAATCATTGAAAAAATATTTGAGCTCAGGGTTATTGTAGTTGACTAAAACCATAATTATTTTCGTTACTTGAATTAAAATACATTTTAACTGAAATAAAATCAAAACAAAAACAAACTTTTTTTTTTAGCTAGCTGCCAAAGCCACATTTCCATTTTCATTTATTTAAACTTGATTTACTAAAATAACAAACTAAAACTGAAGTAACAAATAATTAAAACTATAGACATATTTTAATAATAAAAATGACAAAAACACAAAATTATAAGAACTTCAAATTTAAAATGAAAACAAAAAGTATAAAAATAAAAACTTTTTTAAAAACATAACATTTTAAAAACATCTATAATAGTATCTCAATAATAATAAAACAACTTTGTTTCAGCTAGTTGCCAAAACAACATTTTTCATTTTTGTTTAAAGTTGAAGTACTAAAATTAGTAAAACTAAATAAACTAAAACTTAATAATAAAAAACTACATAGACAATAACTAACAAAAAAAAAAA
>NW_015648609.1:325141-328732 GCF_001515625.1 Sinocyclocheilus rhinocerous
AGGAAATGAACACAAAGAGTATGTTGCCATATGGCTACACCATGCGGTAGAGGGTTAAACTTGATTTACTAAAATAACAAACTAAAACTGAAGTAATAAATAATTAAAACTATAGACATATTTTAATAATAAAAATGACAAAAACACAAAATTATAAGAACTTCAAATTTAAAATGAAAACAAAAAGTATAAAAATAAAAACTTTTTTAAAAACATAACATTTTAAAAACATATATAATAGTATCTCAATAATAATAAAACAACTTTGTTTCAGCTAGTTGCCAAAACAACATTTTTCATTTTTGTTTAAAGTTGAAGTACTAAAATTAGTAAAACTAAATAAACTAAAACTTAATAATAAAAAACTACATAGACAATAACTAACAAAAAAAAAAATCACAAAAACTTTCAAATTAAAATGAAAACATAAAAATAAAATCAAATTCAAAATATTAACAAAAACTATATAACTATAATAGTATATCAGTGATACTAAAATAACACTGCTACAAACGTCCTACGCACTTTGCATTATGAGCTCTTTGCATACTAATATCATGTATCTTATTAATCACAGTTGTGTAGTACGTACTATGTCCTACAAACACAAAAATGGCATGTGATATGATTGGCATGAAGGTGCTTGAGCAGATGCGTGCTGATTGGTGGACAGAGAGAAGCGGGCGTGCTGGGGGCGAAGTTTACTCACCCGTGGGCTGCTGAGAGGGCTGGTGGAGAGACCAGAGGACGCGCCGCTGATGGACCGTGACCTGTGAGGACACAGACCATAAAACACATGGTCAGACGCCGCTTACAGCTGAGAGAGGACAGAAGGTGAAAACATGTGAGTGCTGATATACACACTCAATTGTAGAAACAAAAAGCAAAACTGATCTCTTATTGCCAGATATTAAATAAAATCAAGCTTTATTTGTCAGTTTTTTTTATTTTATTATTTTGGCCACATCAGGCCATAAATATTTTTATTAATGGCTATAAAAAGAGTATTTAGCATTATTAAGTTTTTTGTTGTTGTTTTTAATATATATATATATAAACACTACCGTTTGGGGTCAGCACATTTTTGTTTTTTTACAGAAATTAATACTTTTATTAAACAAGGATGCATTAAATTACAAAATATTTCCATTCAAAATAAATGCTGTTCTTTTGAACCTTCTAATTATCAAAGAAAAAAAAACTGTTTCATGGTTTCTAACTATAATAATAATAATAATAATAAATGTTTCTTGAGCAGCTAATCAGCATATTAGAATGATTTCTGAAGGATCATGTGACACTGAAGACTGGAGTAATGATGCTGAAAATCCAGCTTTACATCACAGGGATAAATTACGTTAAAATATATTTAAATAGAAAACAGTTATTTTAAATTGTAATATTATTTCGCAATATCACTCTTTTTACTGTATTTTTGCTCAAATAAATTTTTACAAATAATAAAAAAATGATAAAAAATGTTGAAAAATCTTATTGACCCCCAACTTTTTAATGTATGAAGATTAAATAAAATAATATAATTTTGCCCCATGACAATTTTATCAGTCTTTACTGATAAATATTGCATTTGTGGGGAAACAGTGTGAGTCATTAAGATAAAATACAGATAGTTAATGTTATTTAATCCAGTTTTGTGTCTTATGGGTCTTAAAATCTCAGTCTATCTTGAGCAGCTAATCAGCATATTAGAATGATTTCTGAAGGATCATGTGACACTGAAGACTGGAGTAATGATGCTGAAAATTCAGCTTTGCATCGCAGGGATAAATTACGTTAAAATATATTTAAATAGAAAACAGTTATTTTAAATTGTAATATTATTTCGCAATATTACTCTTTTTACTGTATTTTTGCTCAAATAAATTTTTACAAATAATAAAAAAATGATAAAAAATGTTGAAAAATCTTATTGACCCCCAACTTTTTAATGTATGAAGATTAAATAAAATAATATAATTTTGCCCCATGACAATTTTATCAGTCTTTACTGATAAATATTGCATTTGTGGGGAAACAGTGTGAGTCATTAAGATAAAATACAGATAGTTAATGTTATTTAATCCAGTTTTGTGTCTTATGGGTCTTAAAATCTCAGTCTAAGCTTTTTGTTAAATTAATATTAATATTATTAATAATAATAATAATATAAAGTCCAAATACTTTAATATTCATAGATTTATTTTTAAATAAAAAAGGGAAGTTCTATCTTCAGGCATGGTTGCATCGTTCTGAGCTGTAACTTTTTTTCTTTTGACAGCAGATGTCCACGCAGATACAGATCGAACATTTCAATCATCTCCAAGAAAGAAGCATGTCCATTTTCAGCTCACAGGCTGTCTTCATCAGCACAGAGAGCCACCCAACACGACTCTCAGCAGCTGTTCTTTCACTCTCACGCATCCTTCTCATCCCAGCACTCCTCAATGTTTTCTGACATATGTCTTTCCCCTTACAAACAACGCGCTACTGTACAGTGATATATCTGATGGTCATTTTTCAGGTTTAAATCAGCTAAATATTTTCAAAGTGGTCTCAGACTTCTCCACCGGCTTTTGTCAGGTCTTTCTCTCCCCATTCCTATCACTTTTGCCACTGTAAATCTTGATCTCTCTGTCCCTGCGTCTCTCTGGATCTCTAATCCAGGTCAGTTGTCAGGTATGTTTGGGATAGAAGCAGCCCTTCGGCCTTATAGCACTGAGCCGGACAGCGGTCTGATCCGAGTACCTAAAAACAGGGTAAGCTTCACTAAGAACAACACATGCTAAGGGACATAAATAAAGTGATAGCAAAAGACAGAGAGAGAAAAAAGACCTAAAGAAAGAAAGATTAAAGTAACAGTTCACCGAAAAATGAAAATTAAAAAAATAATAAAAAATTGCTGTTAATTAACATCCTCAGGCCATCCAAGATTTAGCTGACTTTTTTAATTTATTTTTTTAGATTTTTAGCTGAAACTGTTGTCCTTGGTGATTCATATAATGCAAGTCAATGGCTGCCATCACAGAGTCAAAAAAAAAGCATATCAAGGAACACAAAATGAATACCCATGGCTCCTGGTGATATATTGAGGTCTTATGAAGCGAAACAATCAGTCTGTGCGAGAAACTGAACATTATTTACAACATTATTACCTGTAATCCAGAGCCTCAGGCAAACAGGGAAATCTGATTCTTCTCTGCAAACTGGTTCTTTTGGACCGTTCGTTTCAATGAACTGATTCCGTTCACAAGTTTGTTTACATAATCACACAATGATGAAATGTATACGTCATTATATTATTAAAGCACCCAATAATGTTGTGAACACAGATGTTTTATCTGTCTAAAGTGTATAAAGTCAATAAACTAGTTTTCATCAGCTCACCTTTTTACATAAACCATAAGAAACCATAAAAATGACCACGATATGAGAAATTTTATTTCATGACATCTAAATTGTGTATATATATTTATTTATTTACTTACTTACTTACTTACTTATACAGTGGGTACGGAAAGTATTCAGACCCCCTTAAATTTTTCACTCTTTGTTATATTGCAGCCATTTGCTAAAATCATTTAAGTTAATTTT
>NW_015648609.1:329616-336478 GCF_001515625.1 Sinocyclocheilus rhinocerous
AGAAACTGAACATTATTTACAACATTATTACCTGTAATCCAGAGCCTCAGGCAAACAGGGAAATCTGATTCTTCTCTGCAAACTGGTTCTTTTGGACCGTTCGTTTCAATGAACTGATTCCGTTCACAAGTTTGTTTACATAATCACACAATGATGAAATGTATACGTCATTATATTATTAAAGCACCCAATAATGTTGTGAACACAGATGTTTTATCTGTCTAAAGTGTATAAAGTCAATAAACTAGTTTTCATCAGCTCACCTTTTTACATAAACCATAAGAAACCATAAAAATGACCACGATATGAGAAATTTTATTTCATGACATCTAAATTGTGTATATATATTTATTTATTTACTTACTTACTTACTTACTTATACAGTGGGTACGGAAAGTATTCAGACCCCCTTAAATTTTTCACTCTTTGTTATATTGCAGCCATTTGCTAAAATCATTTAAGTTAATTTTTTTTCCTCATTAATGTACACACAGCACCCCATATTGACAGACAGATGTATCATAATTAATACAGTTTTATATTATTCTTTGAATTATTTATGGTTCAGTTATTCATGGTCCATGTTTTATTATTATTATTATTTTTTAATGGAAATATGATATATGACCACAATATGTGGAATTTTACACACACACACACACACACACACACAAGTACATAATTAATCAGACAGACAGGTATTTAATTAGGCTGCTGTCCCTTTAAGACCGAATGAATGTAATATACTGACACATATATCCGGTTTTCACCCACCTGTTTACGTTCACTTAAGTCATAACCAATTGTATTTACATGAGATTCTGCTACTTGTGCTGATCACCCAGTCGTAAAGAAATTTGGAAATACGGAACAAAACGGGATTTTTTCAAAATAAGTCGGGACACTAAAAATAGAGCTGAAATACGGGACTGTCCCGGGAAAAATGGGACGTCTGGTCACCCTAGCTAAAAAATCTTCTTTACTTTTCTACTGAAGAAAAAAAGTCACCTATGTCTTGAATGGCCTGAGGGTGTGTAAATCAACAGCAAATTTTCATTTTTGGGTGAACAATCCGTTTAAGAGACATGACAAAATGGATGTTTATATTTAAATCAATAGGCTTGGCTGAAACCTTTTAATGAGTGGCATTTCTCTCTTGTGTGGGTGTCTAGAGTAAATACAGGACGCAATGATGACTGTCTAATGGCTAGACTGAATCCAGCTAATGCTAAAGATAGATATGATTTTATTCTGGAGTTCTACAGGGGTGAGTGGAGACAGACATCACATGGCTTACTGATATACGCATAACAGCATATGCAACGCATAAATTGCTAAACCTATATTTAGACTTTAAAGATATTAGCTGGTGACTAATCAGAGCATTATAATCTTTGTTTACAGATAAATCATCACTATAAAAGACATAAAATGAGTTATACAACTAAATGATTATTCAAATGAATCAGTCGTTTAAATAAACTGCTTGGCTAAAATTAATTAGGATAGACTTCTGTTAACATAACATGATTTTTGACCAAAATCAACCATATAAAAACTCACTTGTCTCGCTCATGTTACTTTCCATTTAAAAAAACTTGCTCCTTCCCACATGCTGCATCACATGGATCCAACTTGTGAAAATTACATTTCAAAGTCTCTTTTTAGTCTGACACACACTGATCTCAAGCCTTTTAAAGTCGATAAACAGCACAAAAACACAAATAATGCAATAGAAAGCCTGTTTCTGAGGTCGTTTCTATTTTTAAAAGTTTTTAGTAGGTAGTGAATCATAACAGAGAAAAAAAAGACACCCGGAACAAAAACAACACAACACAAAACCCAAGACACAAAACAAAAACAAAAATTAAAACAGAAAAAAAAAAAAAAAAAAAAAATAAAAATAAAAAATAAAAATAAAAAATATATATATATATATATATATATACACACACAGGTATATACACAAAACAAAATAAACAAAAAAACACAAAGAGACAAGACACAAAACAAAAATAAAAACACAAAGCAAAAACAAAAAATACTGAACAAAAACTAAAAACAAAACACAAAACAAGGCACAAAACAAAAAACGAAACAGAACAAAACAAAAAATAAAAATAAAAAACACAAAACAAACAACTAAATTCTAAAGTCAGAATGTCATAAAGAGTACACTAAATCTACTTATATTATGTCTACTTGTTATCTATCTATCTACTGTACTGCAAATAAAAAATAAGTAAAAATATAAAAAAATAATAAAAAATAATATTAATTCACCGCCAAGAGTTACATTCAACCCCGTAAAAAGGATGAAAAATTATCGTTATTTGCCGCTAAATGTTGATACCCAGATACCAATGGAATTAAGTGTGTGTAATGAATTAATGGGGCAAATATAATATAGTTTGACAAAAATTCACATTATTATTATAATTTTTATGTAGGGTGTATTCAGTGTATACTTGCATATAGTGTGTATAGTATGCAGTAAGCAGCAGCTGATATCTGACTGAACACAGTCAGAGCGAGGCTCGTTTTTCTTCAGATATGCTGCTGCTTCCTTCTGAAAGGCAATCTTTGTGAAATCCTCAGGTGGCGTATGTGTCAGTCTCAGGTCGTCTCCTGTCAATTCCCCATTTCAATCCTGCCATCAGATACGTCTGGCCATTTGAGTGGGAATGAAAGGAGTGTAATGAAATTGAGTTTTGAGATGAATTGGAGGAATGAGACCTGCTTTGTTATGATACAGTGGAAGGTGAGGGTTCAAAGTTTACGAGGAAAAATGGGAGTGAAGAGAAAGAGAGCGGAGGCTAAAATAAATAGATGTGGGCTTCATTCATGGTCTGGCTGAGGGGTGATGCTTGAAGACAGATGGCACAACATCGGATATACCGAGAAGTTTTCACATACTGTAAGCAACTTAATTTTACGATATCCATATGTGAAATTCAAAGAGAGTCTCAATTCACATACTGTACGTCATATATAAAGGGTGTGTGATACGTATTTAAATTTAAAAAATGCATTTTTATATTGTCACATTTACTATTAAAATTGGTTTATTAAAATAGATTTTAATAAATAGGGAAATAGTAAGCAGGTGTAGCCTTTAGCATACAAATAGCTACAAATAATATATTTTCAGCCTGATTTTATGAAAATAATTAATATACATTCAGAAAAAAAGTTATTTTATTCTTTTATTCACTTAAAGAGTTAAGTTTTGAGCAGCTTAAATAGCATAACTTGTGTGAACTGTCATGCGACTGTTTAGCTTTATGCTAGGCTAAATAGCTTTTTATAACCTTTTTGTTTTTCTAGCAATTAACGGGCAGATTATATTTTATGTTGAATCCAATGAGAGAGAGAAAAAAGCCAGATCAGTTTTGTTATTATTAACTAAAACTAAACCTAAAAATCTAAAAAAATGTTTTTTTTTCAGTAATTGAACTAAATTAAAATCTAAATATTAGAAAAAAAAACTTAATATAAAAAAACTTAAACTCAATAAAAAAAAAAAAATAGTAAAATGCTACCTTGACAACTAACTGAAATATTAATTTGAAGTACAAAAATTACTAAAAACTGAAATATGAATACATTTTTAAATAGAAATATAAAAAATCAATAACAATGTGACAGAAACATAAAAACATTACTAAAACGTATGTTAATATAAAATAAAAATATTGAAAATATAAAAATAAAAGCTGATTCAAATTAATAAACATTACAATATTTTATAAATAATCCTGCAATAACACGGCATCAGATATTAAAATCAGTTTTATGTGAAGTGCTAAAATTACTAAAAACTGAAATATAAACAAATGAAAGCTAAATAGAAATAAAAAAAAATACAAAAATAGCAATGTGACAAATATATAAAACAAATAAAACTTAAATGAAAAAGAAAAATATTGAAAAAAGCTAATTCAAAGTATTAATACATATTTTAATAGTATATAAATAATACTAAAGAAACTGTCGTATAAAAATCAGGTTCTTATAGTATGACATCTGATAATAGTGTAAAGATTTACTGCAAAATTTTAAAACAGATATTTTGTATTGTTTTCCAGTTAAAATCTAAATAATAAAAATAAACTTACCCAAGAGGCAACACTGCATGAGATAATAAGGCTCAGAATATGTTTTATATGTTTCATATTAATGTGTTATTAATGTTTTACGCTTTTTCAGTTGCTTATCATTTAAAAAGTATGGGAAAATAAGAAAAAAAATTATTACATGTCTCAATCATTACATTTTGTGAGATTCACTGTGTTTGCAACAGTACTCTGACACTCTGGAATCAAGACGCAATTTATGGCAACATTTTTTTTTTTCTAATACCGAAAAACAAAAAAGGACTTCACCATCAGCATTCTACATTCTTTTTTTATATTCAGTGTAAGTATGCTAATTAGACTTCAATTTTATTTTATTTTTAAGCATGAACTTTAAACTCCAAACTCACAGATCGTAACATTAAGCAGCCCTACAGTGTGTTGAAATCGTTTGAACTAAATCTTTCTTTTAGCCTATTATTGCAGACAGAAGCCGGGAGCCTGTAATGCAGCGCAGGTCAGTAAGAGGGTCTCGCTGGAAAGCTCTGGACAGGAAAAGCGTCTCTGCATCTTTGATGACTAAAGCTCTGTGAACTATCTGGAGGTCAGAGGTCGGTTAGTACCTTTCCCCTTTGGCCTTTGCTTTGCATTTGGATTCCGAGATATCCAAGCTTTTACTGAACGTGCTCTTACTGCAGCGGAAGACAAAGCCAGCAAACACTGAGTCTCTGAACACTGAAATAACGGCTATAAAGAATAAAAGACAGCGTCGTGTCTTTCTTCTCACAGGGGAGGTAAGAGCTTTTTCAGTGGTGTTGGTTACCAAAGTATTTTCCCCATTCGTTTTTATTTCAGATAGCTTTTTGGAAAGAAAGCATGAAATATGAAGCACCATGTGAAAAATGGAGTTTAAAACGGTTGAGTTGAGAAAAAAAAAAAAAAAAACGAGTGAATGGTGAATAATTTCTCAAGCCTCCGAAAGTATCTGCCTCACAGCGGCGTTTCTCAAACCAAACGCAATGACAAACAGCCGGAAGGGCCATGAAATATTCCTCAGCTGTGGACTCGACTGTCATCAGACACGTAACAACAACACCATAGGGGTGTCCCCGACTAAGAATTCCCGAATCGGAATTTTCGAATCTTGCAGATATTCGACTGATAGTCGAATCATATGTTTTGGGGGCGGGGCAAAATACATTACCAAGAGCCAAGTCAGACATTCGACAGTCATAATTACGTTAACACACAGGGAAAATGTGAATCGGACGCCTCAGATACAAACGGGGTAAGTAATGTTTTATGTTTTGATTAAAAGATAGTTAACATTAAACGTCAGCGAAACCCTAAGAATTCACAACATTTTTTACAATAGTGCTCTCATTATAACGTTATGTATATGACAGTAGATATTAATGTTCTGCATTTCTGTTTTTAGTTATTAATATTCTGCATTGTTGTTTGTCCTGCTCGCGCTGCACCCTGAAGAGATAATCACCGTAGTACTACAATGAAGCGCTTTACTGCCGCGCAGACACGTTCATGTGCATTCGGGGCATTTTGTGCAGATAGCCTATAAGTCATAATATAAACATCAAAACTCAACCAAATGCATCTTATACGAGATAAATAACATAGGCTATACACGATATATATAAACCGGCTGAAATGTTTTGAACTCACTTATACCTTTACCTGATCGAAAAAATCCAGTCTTTCACTCTGTCTGTGTCAATTTGAGTCTTGTTAAAGATTTAAATCCCTGCCAAGATGCTCCTCTGTCGGTCACGGATTATGGAAAGTGACACTTAAATCTATAGGGGTGGTTGGATTTATTCACGCATAATCCTTCAGAAATCATTATAATATGCTGATTCTCAATAATTAATAATGATTCTTATTATTATCAACAGTAAAAACAGTTTTTGCTGCTTTATATTTTTGAACAGTGATACATTTTTATTTTGGTCAGGATTCTTTGTTGAATATGAAAGATCAAAAGAACAGCATTTATTAAAAATAAAAATCTTTTGTAACATTATAGATGTCTTTACTGTCACTTTTGTCAATTTGAGTCTTGTTAAAGTTTTAAATCCCTGCCAAGATGCTCCTCTGTCGGTCACGGATTATGGAAAGTGACACTTAAATCTATAGGGGTGGTTGGATTTATTCACGCATGTTAAAAGATTTATTTGAAGCTTCTTTCTTTTCAGATTCTTATTTACAGCATTATTTTAATAGGCTGTATATTAACTTATTGGGAGAAAACCGATAGTTCTATGTGAAATCAGACATTGAGCACCCCCATATAGCCAAAATGGCATGATCATAACACCTCAGCGAATATTCGACTGTGAGATTAGTAGTCGAATCAGGCACCTCCTATCGAAGCATTGAATCTTCGACTATTAGGGGTCACCCCTACAACATCAACAACAAAAGCTTTGATTTCTCTGTATTTGAGTATTGAGTGATAGACGAGAACCCCAGAGGCGGCAAAATGTTGAATTATTGATCATTAATAGGTTGATATAAAGATGTAGTCCTGCTCACAGACTCAAGTCAAGAGATCAAATGCAATATATATATATATATATATAGGGACAACAATATAATGGACAATATATATATCATTTTAAAGTTGTGGAATAATTGTGATTTTTAAAATGTTTTTGAAAGCAGTCTCCTCTGCTCCCCAAGGCTGCCTTTATTTGATCAAAAATACAGTAACAACATTAATATTATGAAACACTATTACAATTTAAAAGAACTGTTTTCTATTTGAA
>NW_015648609.1:338271-338709 GCF_001515625.1 Sinocyclocheilus rhinocerous
ATCTATCTATCTATCTAATATCTATCTATCTATCTATCTATCTATCTATCTAATATCTATCTATCCATCTATCTATCTATCTATCTATCTAACATCTATCTATCTTTCTAACATCTATCTATCTTTTAATTTTTTATTTTACCTATTCTAAAATTGAGAAATCTAGTGTATAACGGTTTCCATAAAAATATGAATCAGTTTTCAGTTTTCAACATTGATAATAATCAGAAATGTTAAGCAATCAGCATAATAGAGTGATTTCTGAAGGATCATGTGACACTGAAGACTGGAGTAATGATGCTGAAAATTCAGCTTTGCATCACAGGAATAAATTATGCTTTAACATATATTCAAATAGAAAACAATTCTTTACAATTTTAAAAATATTTCATAATATTACTGATTTTACTGTATTTTTGATCAAATAAATGCAACCTT
>NW_015648609.1:338835-345678 GCF_001515625.1 Sinocyclocheilus rhinocerous
TGATGATTTTCTCATTTAACACAATAACACATCAAGTAATTAATTATATATATATATATATATATATATATATATAAATTAAATTAAAGTCGATTAAAAATTCTACATACATATACAATTCAAAATTCTGTACATAACATATGCTCTTGTATAAATGTTTTGTTTCATTATTCAGAGTGATTATTACATACCTATATCATTGCGAGGAGGGAGGTTCTGGTCTTCATGGCTGGGGTATCTCTCCTTACGATCCAACAGAAGGAAATAGATCATCTTCTCCTGATTCTCACTGATGAGAGGACGAGAAACAGCCGTTTACCAAAAATGTAAATAAGCACATTAAATCAAACAAAATGGCTGCATTTCCCTTGGCTGCCTTCTAGCTAGAAAGAACTGTTTAATGGATCGATAAGATATACAGATAAAACTAACAATATCAGGAAAATAAGACAGGGTGGATTTGAGACTGTGGAGAAGAGGTTAAGTCGTTTCATTTGACATACATCATCTTTAATTCTAAACAACAAGATCTTCATCCATTTTTGTGTGGGACTTAAAGATGTGTCTATAGTGTCTTTAGTGCAGAAGCTCCTGATACTCACTCGTCCGATAGCAGGTCCTTCATCAGCTTGCTCTTGTCCCGGAAGCAGCCCAGCGAGTGCATGCTCTCCAGGACGTCCGGGTCGATGTCGTCGGCTGACGGGACGCTGCGGATCGCCACCTTCCTGGGCACCGGCTGCTCCGGCTCCGGCTCGTTCTTCCCTCCTCTGAGGAGAGCAGAAGCCAGTCAGTGACACTGACACACCACACATCCAACAACACAAGCTCTCTACAGAGCTGAGATCTTCAGGGCATCAGAGAACGTCTCCAGAAATTAAGGAATAAAGAGAGTCACATGGGTTTGGAACGACTATGAAAAAGAGGGGCAGAGCTGTTGTAGTGGGAGTCAATCATTCAGCTAAAGAATACTCAAAAAAGAATCTTTACAATAATTTCCAGCGGAGAAAAGACTGCAGAAAACAAGGATTGACTAGATGTGACCTTATTACTAATTAAACAGACTGTCATTGCTTAATCTTTGCTCATGCCAATATAAATATGCTGATCTGTGGATTGAGAGGCAAAACTTGTTACTTTACTTTGCTTAAAGGGGTCATATGATGCTATTTTAAAGATCATTATTTTGTGTATTTGGTGTAACAGAATATGTTGACATGCTTTAATGTTCAAAAAACACATTATTTTTCAAATACTGTACATTATTGTAGGTCCTCTATGCCCCGCCTCTCTCAAACTGGGGGTGTGTTAGAACGAGCCGTTTTAGGTAGGCGTGGTTGACTCTTAACTTTTATAAAGAATATCTCTTTGGATTTGAGACTTTAGTCTTTGCAACTTTACAGATCTTCTTTATGCACCAAGAGCTTGTAACACTCCAAAGAGAAAGGAAAAATTGAAATCGCATCATATGACCCCTTTAACTTCTTATGTCCCACTGTAGCAAGTATGCCAAATTAAAGCTTTTTGGTCATGAAAATCCTGATTTATAGCATGCAAATTAATAAGTTTACTTCTGCAGTGCAACATATTTTTGTGTGAAAGCTGGATATTGGCTACTACTGTAGATAGTATCAATATTAATATGAATTAATGTTAACATGAATAATCAACATAATACATATAATAAATATAGTGGGTGTTTATTAAACTAATTAAATTGAATATTCATTCTTTTATCTTTTCCAAAACATTAACAAAAAGCTTGATATAATTGCAAAACCGTTCATTTTTTCTCCCACATTAACCCCTTCCACCAAAATAAAAATTTAAATATGCATAAAATATAAACACATGAATAAATGACTTGCTACTTTTACTTGTATAAAGAATAAGGTATAGTAGTTTAGAATAAGTATAAAGAATAAAGCTAGGCTTGTTTGTTCAGTAGCCTAAATCAATGCTTAGCTAGTGGGTTACTGGATAATATTAATATCAATATGAAGATAATAAACGCAGAACATTAACATATAATATATATATAGTGGGTGTTTATGAAATAAGTTGATTGAATATTGGAATATTGGAATATTTATTTAAATCTTTTCCAAAACTTAACTTGAATTGAACCTTAACTTTTAACCTTAATTAAGGTTTAATACAACTGCAACATTTTTCATTTTTCTCCAATATTAACCCTTCCCACCAAAATAATGAATGCTTTTTTTTTTTTTATCATGGAAACCTCGACATAATGAACAGGAAACAGCAAATTGCCATTTTTTTTCATCTGTAGTGCAACGTTTTCTCATGTGAATTTCCAAACATTAACAAAAAGCTTAATATAATTGCTCATTTGTACATATTCCCATTTTTGTACATATTTCATTTCCACCTAAATAAATTGAAAAATGCTAATAAAGAAATCACTAAACTCCAAAAAATGTTGCTGCAATTATATGCTGCAGTTTTAAGTTATAACAACTTAAAATGTGTTGAGATAACTTAAATATCCAACTTAACTAAATTTAACTAACTTTTAAAACAGTTGAAAAACACATTGTTACTTATTCTAATGTTGAATTTTAAGTTGTGATAGCTAATCGCTATTTTTTTTTAATTTGGTAATTCCTTACAGTGTAAATAAATGTATGTAACATCAAATACACATTCAATAAAAAATGAGTTCATATAATCGAATCGCCTGCATGGCCTCTGTGATATTAGTGAAAAGGAAAGTCATTTCAAAGGCTTTTAATGAAAGGTTATAAAGACAAACAGGGCACTAATAAATAGAACTATTGGATGTTTGATTTGATTGATTTTTAAAACCAAAAATAGTCCAGAACTGCACTCTGAATAAGAAATAAATAATACACTGGCTATTTCTTAAGGGTCAACAATAAGGATTAATTAGCTGATAGATACTAAGTATAAGTATCAGTTAATTAAATATTTTCATCCCAGAACGTATGCTTTAATAATAATCACAAATCATTCTCACAATTTCAACAGAGCTAGATAACTTGATCTGAGTTACATATTTAAATCCAGAGCATTTGCAAAAATAATATTCAATATGCCACAGAAAATAAAACGGTTACTTTATCAAGGCATTAAATCATGATCAACAAACGTAATATGTACACTGTAAAAAATAAGTGTAATTTTAACTGCAAAATTTTGTAAAAACGCTACGGAAAAAAACTTTTAATAGGTTACCAGTAAGTTCCCGTACTTTATACAGGGAAAAACTGTAAAAGATCTAACCAGACATTTCATGTAATTTTACAGTAAAACTGCTGTTAATGTTACAGTTTTTAGAAGTAAAAAAGAACAAATCAATGTATAATTTACAGTCAAAAACTATAAACTGATATTCCCAGAATTCCCTGCGTGACACTCCACATTTGAAAGTATTTTGTTTAAATAATCATGTTTTTTTAATAGTTTTTGTATCAGTTATGTACATTTGGGCTTTATGTTACATCTTCTGTTGTTTAATGAAATTTATTGCATTATTTAAGTATTGTGTGTTACGATGATGGTGTTTGTGTTTGCATGAATGACTCTGTGCACCTTCTATATATTAGTATATACTTCTGCTTGTGGCGAAGCTACTTGTGATGAGCTTTGATTCTTCATGTGGCTTTCTCTTTTACCACCTGCATTATTATGGTAAACTACAGATTTTTTTTACAGTCTAGATGCACCTTATTGATGAGGCCTGTTTAAGTTATTAGAGTTCATTATTAAAATCCATAATCATTAATTATATCTTACCACAAAGTCCATTTCCAACATGTTATAAGAAACAGCTGTCTGGTATTTTCAGGAATGTGTGTTGTGAATTTTGCATTGGGAAAATGAATCATTGCTCATTGTGAATATGAATTTTTCAATGTCTTTCTCAGACATGCGTGAGGGCGTTCGACAATTCAGCCACTATCAAACTCTATCAGTGACTTAAAGACGTGTGTGTTTCCTGCAGGCTTGTCCTTGAAAGCCACTGTGACTCATTAAGATGCCGCACTCGTAAAAGGTAACGAGAACAAGCTAACGAGACGTGGGACGTGATCATAAGACGATGTTCTGTGAGAGTACAGCGAGTTGACTGTAGGCCGACATGTCATGCAGGAGACGTACTAGAGATCTCAGCTCCCTTTCTTTTAACTAACAGCTTTTTCTCCGAATTTTTCTTCTTAAATTCTAAGGAATGAGACACAAATCTCTTGTGAGTTCTGAGAGCCAGCAAAAGTGTCCATTTGTAGTCTAGGGGAATAAATGGAGATATTAATACAGAACTTTCATGTGGACCCAGAGTTCCACTTCCTGTTTAAGTTGTTTCTCCATGGAAACGCGGTTTGAAATGGTCTTCCTGCGGAGCGAGTCAATGCTTTGACTGTCTGTACAGAAGTGTGCTGTAACCGCGACGGAGGAGGTTTAATAGATTTCATATGAACTATAAAAACTACCTCAGGTCCTCAAGGTTACGGTGACATTTCAGGCCACAATCAAAAGAGAAAACACATTAAATTACATTTTACCTAAATAAAATGTAGCTTTTTTGCAATATACCACAAAAAATAAATGTATGCTTAATTTTTATTAAATACTATTTTACACATTTTATTCACATTACAATAATGAGAATTAGATTTTTTTTAAACATTCAAAATCAATGCAAATGATCAATAAAAATTTATGTTTTTTTTATAATAACACTATAAGATAATAATCTTTTTTCATCCACATGCCAGATATGTTCAATACGGGTTTCAAGAGATTCATCCAGCAAGATAAAGACAGACAAACTGAGACAGAGAGAATTCCCTTGACCCTTTGCACCAAGAAAAGAGACAGTTTAACTCTAGATTTGCTCATGATTTGGAGTCAATGCCATTCTATAGTATTTCAGCAAATATTCTGTCTGTTATCTCTCACGTCAAAGTGTGAATCACAGCCTGACAAACTGACAGATATCAGCTCCAGAAGAACTCTGATTTGAGCATTTACTCAAGTCAAAAGCAGCTTTTTATTGTTTAGTATCTGCGTCCTCTGTGAGGAGAGAAAGGTCACGGTGATGGCAGATGTGTCTGGACACGCTGATCTCCAAACACACAAACGCACTAGATTTGAACTGTCCGACGAGCTTTACTATCTGCACATCAAACTCCTCTTTCTCTTTATCGCAGAGTCACAGTATCAAGATTCCCCACTGAATCTAAAGCAAAAGAGCCAGAAAACAGGAAAATCCCACTTTTCTCTGACTGCTAACTACTAGCATCTTATTTAGCATCTCATCATATTTATCATACATGAAAAACATGTAGAGAATTAAAATATGAATATAATGTGCTTATGTCTAAAAGTGTATTAAAAATGCTCAATCAAGTTAAACAAAAATATTTTGAACTAGGAGACAATCCACAAAAGTTGCTTGCTCGTCAGCTGAGGCAGGCCCAAGCATCTTGCGCTATTCATTCAATTAGATCAAGTAGCGGCCATCTCATAAATAATCCAACTGATATAAATAAGTGCTTTGCTAAATTTTATGAAGATGTATACCAAATACTGCAGTTAATTTCTTAGTTAATTTGCATCTTCCTAAATTAAATTAAGACGCAGTTAAACATTTAGATGCAGCCATAAGCCTTAAAGAGATTAACAGAGCCATTTTTTTTTCTTTTCCAAATAATAAATCTCCTGGCCCAGATGGGCTTACCATTGAATTTTTAAAGAAATTTAGTGACATCATTTCCCCCCTTCTTTTAAGCATGTATAAACATAGTGGTGATAATTTCGAATTACCTCCCACTTTATATAGAGCCGATATAACTTTAATTCCTAAACCAGGACGGGATCCGCTATCGGTGTCATCTTACCGTCCCATTTCGTTGATCCCAATAGAAACCAAACTTATCAGAAAAATATTGGTGAATCGTCTGAAAAGTCATATTCGCTCTATTATACACCTGGACCAAACAGGCTTCATTCCTGGTCGATATATGTATTTTAATTTGCGCCGTCTTTATAACATTTTATATGCCAAGCACTGCACAGATACAGTTATTATTTCTCTTGATGCACAGCGTGCCTTTGATCAAGTGGAATGGAAGTACATGAGGTCTGCCATAGAAGCATTTGGATTTGGGCCAGTCTAGCTGGATTGATATTATATATGCTCATCCAGTTGCATCTGTAATCACAAACCAAAATGTGTCTTCTCCCTTTAAGATATGCAGACGAACGCGACAGGGATGTCCACTTTGGCCTTTTTTGTTTGCAATTCTTATCGAACCGTTAGCAGTAAGTATTAGGCAACATTCAGGGTTTTATCCTGTAAACATTAAGGGTCTCCCTCATTATCTTTCATTGTATGCAGATTAGTGGTTGACCGATATATCGCAGAAGCCGATATATTGGCCGATATTTGGCATTTTTAAAATATCGGCATCGGCGATAAGTTTTCCTGTTTGGCCGATTTATTTTGACGGCGCGACAGACTTTTATTTTGACGACGCTTTCAGCGGCAGCGCCTGAGCACAGTGCTCACATTCACCCTCTTGTTCGCCGTCATTGTTAACAGTTCTGTCTAATACGGATAGAAGTCTATCTAATAATCAGATAGAGCGGTTAAACAAAGGAATTCAAATGTATACAAAAAGTATAATAATGATTGCTTTTATATTATTAGTAATAGGAAGGCAAACATTATAATACTTTCTTGTTTGCCATCAGCATTCAGCAAATACGCATTTATATCATTCAAACAAATCTTTGAATGACTAATGAACATTTAATTTCACAAACCTTGCAGACTTAGTCGAATCTAGTTGAGATCTTGTG
>NW_015648609.1:345914-354776 GCF_001515625.1 Sinocyclocheilus rhinocerous
GGTGATAATTTCGAATTACCTCCCACTTTATATAGAGCCGATATAACTTTAATTCCTAAACCAGGACGGGATCCGCTATCGGTGTCATCTTACCGTCCCATTTCGTTGATCCCAATAGAAACCAAACTTATCAGAAAAATATTGGTGAATCGTCTGAAAAGTCATATTCGCTCTATTATACACCTGGACCAAACAGGCTTCATTCCTGGTCGATATATGTATTTTAATTTGCGCCGTCTTTATAACATTTTATATGCCAAGCACTGCACAGATACAGTTATTATTTCTCTTGATGCACAGCGTGCCTTTGATCAAGTGGAATGGAAGTACATGAGGTCTGCCATAGAAGCATTTGGATTTGGGCCAGTCTAGCTGGATTGATATTATATATGCTCATCCAGTTGCATCTGTAATCACAAACCAAAATGTGTCTTCTCCCTTTAAGATATGCAGACGAACGCGACAGGGATGTCCACTTTGGCCTTTTTTGTTTGCAATTCTTATCGAACCGTTAGCAGTAAGTATTAGGCAACATTCAGGGTTTTATCCTGTAAACATTAAGGGTCTCCCTCATTATCTTTCATTGTATGCAGATTAGTGGTTGACCGATATATCGCAGAAGCCGATATATTGGCCGATATTTGGCATTTTTAAAATATCGGCATCGGCGATAAGTTTTCCTGTTTGGCCGATTTATTTTGACGGCGCGACAGACTTTTATTTTGACGACGCTGACAGCGGCAGCGCCTGAGCACAGTGCTCACATTCTCCCTCTTGTTCGCCGTCATTGTTAACAGTTCTGTCTAATACGGATAGAAGTCTATCTAATAATCAGATAGAGCGGTTAAACAAAGGAATTCAAATGTATACAAAAAGTATAATAATGATTGCTTTTATATTATTAGTAATAGGAAGGCAAACATTATAATACTTTCTTGTTTGCCCTTGTGAAGTGTGTATGTGACCTGAATGATCACGTGTTCTCTGCGTGACAGTCGATCCGTGTTAACTGAATGCGGACAGGAGGAGAGTTCAGCTTCACTGGAGATGCACGATCGACAAACTTTAAACTTGTGATTTTAAATTATTCTGCGCTTTATACATTTGCCCACTGCCATATTCATGTCATTTCCACTGTGTGCTATATGTAAAATGAGTGTTACCTTGGCTTTATTTGAAAAAATATGATTAATGCACACAAACTTTCAGAATACTGAGTGCCCTGTTGGTTACAGTGTTTACTTCCTTTTTTATTATATTTTTTATTAAATATTTATTTATTTGTGAAAAATACTTTGTCATCTAAAGTATAAGTATGTTTATTTAACACATTTACTTTTTAATCAATTTTCAAATGATTTCAAATTTCTTAAACATGAATTAAAATAAATAAAATTATATCGGCTTTATATCAGCCACCCTGCTTTCCAAGATTTCGGCATCGGCTGTCAAAAAACCATTATCGGTCGACCACTAATGCAGATGACATTTTAGTATATATTTCTAACCCTCAAAAGTCTGTTCCTTCGGTTTTGTCTTTGATTAAAACATCTGGGACATTCTCTGGCTTTACAATTAACTGGGAAACGAGTGAATTAATGCCCATTACAACAAAAATTTACCCACAATTTCTGAAATCCACACCTTTTAAAAAAACATACAATTCATTTGTATATCTTAGAGTCACAATTACTAAAGAACCCAAAGATCTGCTTAGGATAACTTAGGATAACAACGAATGTTAGATCAGTTGAAACAAAATATTGAATTCTGGAGAACATTGCCCATGTCAATGGCAGGAAGGATCAACTTAGTGAAGATGGTAGTACTTCCACGATTTTTGTACATTTTTCAGTCACTCCCTTGTTTTATCCCACAAAGTTTAAAAGTTTTTTAAGCAGCTAGACACAATAATAATTTTTTTTGTGTAATTACAAGAATGTGAGATTATCAAAGAAACATTTATGCAAAACTAAAAAGGAGGGAGGGTTTGGCCTGCCACAGTTCAAATATTACTACTGGGCAGCTAATCAAAGTATTTTCGCATGGTGGAAAAAGTGGCCTTCTGATACAAATAGAGATCCGTCCTGGCTTAGAATGGAGCAAGCATTTTGCAACAGGACATCTCTTGCTGCGCTTCTTAATAGTCCTATTAGAATTGACCTGGCCTTATATGATAATCACTTTATTATAAACAATGCGCTGAAAATATGGAAACAGATTAAAGCCTATTTGAAGGTTCCCGACGTGTACCTAGATAGTCCTATATGTCAGAATCATGCCTTCTCTCATGGTTTACTTGATTCAGGTTTTACACAATGGGAGAAGAATGGCATTCAAAGAATAAAAGATCTGTATATAGACGGGACATTTGCCTCATTTGAGCAATTAAAAAAAGCCTTTAACATCAATATTTCAAATTTTTTTGGATACTTACAAGTTAGAGATTTTGTGAAAAAACAGATGTCAATTTTTAATGTGATGACAGAACACAATGTACTTGAAGAAATGCATAAGTTTAATACTTTGCATCGGGGAGCTGTGTCATATTTCTATAGTACTCTGTTAAAACATGAAGTAGTAGATGAAGCCAAAATTAAGCAGGCCTGGGAGATAGAATTAGGTTTAGAGATCGATTCAGACAGTTGGGAAGAAGGCCTTGAGAACATACATACTTGTTCAATTAATGTAAGGCATAATTTAATTCAGTTTAAAACCTTGCATAGATTATACTTATCTAAGGTAAAATTGCACAGCATTTTTCCAGAGGTTTCTCCATTCTGTAACAGGTGCAAAGTAGCAGAGGAATCCTTAACTCACACACTTGTGCCCTAAATTACAGGAATATTGGGAAAACATATCTGATTGTTTTTCTAAAGCATTCAAAAAGAATCTCAAACCATGTCCACTTTTAGCTATAACAGGGATATTTAGTAATTTAGAGATGTTTAATATACATGAAAGACAAGCCATGTTATTCGGTATGATATTTGCCAAGAGGGTTATTTTAAGAATGTGGAAAACTGATTTTGCGCCCAAGTTTGAAATGTGGGGTAGAGATCTTGTAAGTATGTATTGGAGAGGTTGAGGTACATCAATAATGACAAATCTGAGGTATTTGACAAAACATGGGGCCAGATTTTAGAACATCTCAATGTAATTGATGTAATGCATTCATAGCCAATGACCCTTGTTAATGACAAAAGTTATTAATAATGGAGTGTGATCTGAATTAATTGATAATGTATTTAATATAGTGCCTAAAGTATTAGGAATAGGACCTGATTCCTACTTCCGGGGCGCTGCACTGTGGCGACCTGCTGTGTGTTTTTTTACGTGCGGCGTTTATTGTGTTTGTTTTGTGTTTGTAGTACGTTGGCTTTTTAAATATATACAGTGGGTACGGAAAGTATTCAGACCCCCTTAAATTTTTCACTCTTTGTTATATTGCAGCCATTTGCTAAAATCATTTAAGTTAATTTTTTTTCCTCATTAATGTACACACAGCACCCCATATTGACAGAAAAACACAGAATTGTTGACATTTTTGCAGATTTATTAAAAAAAAAGAAAAACTGAAATATTTTTTTTTTTGTATTGTGTACAATAATTGTCATCATTTTATTTTAATATACATGCACAGGACTAAGTGACTTTACAACATTTACAAATTTGTATCCTGCTTATGCATTACCTGACCAGTTAAATTATAATTTGCCTTTATATGCATTTGTCCCTCAATGTTCGGTTGTTCTGTCATAGGTTATTTCATTTTAATTTATATTTTATTATTGTAATTATCTTTTCTTCGTTATCGTTGTCCTGTTTGTTCTGTGAAAAAGCAAAACACTAACATAAATGTGTAAAAAAAAAAAAAACGTGTAGAGAAGATCTGCAACCAAAGGAACAAGATCCACAGCATGTTATCTGACTTGTTATTGTCTAAAGCCCAAAGTATACATCGGTTCGGTTTATACGCATATGTAAGAGTTTGCGTACAATGTGCGTAATGCAAATTTTGTCATCAGAATAGTATGTGCGTACTGTACACTGATTTTTGTAACCACACATACTTTGTACGCACAGGTTGCACATGCGCACTGAATTTGTTTTGCACTAATGAGTTGTTCCACAAGGTGGCAGCACTGTCCCAGGCCGTTGTCTCACAGTAGAAAACAAAACTAACGAGACAGAACAACAACAACAAAATAGCAGAGACTGCAACAACAACAGACGTCATTGACAAGTGCTTGTGTGAGGGGGTTATGAAAGAGCCGATACTTTAGTTTAAAAGAGTACAAAGACATTTTTATCGGTCATAACCTCTGGAGCAAATTAGCAAATTAGTTCGCGCATGCTATCAAATGGCATATACTTTGAAAGGCTACGCATTCGACTGTACGCAAGTGTACACATACGAAAACAAAGTATACTTTGGGATTTTGTCTTACAAGTCATGTTTTATGCCTCACACAAAAATCTATATAAAAATAACTATTTTTAGTCACTTTGTGCATCAGTTAAATGACGTCTTCTTCTCTAAGTGGGTATTTTTCAGTCAGCTGCAAACTGTAAAGTGGACCAGACTTTATGCTGATAGTAAAAATACTTACTGCTACTGTTACAGTTGGTTATTACTTAGTTCACTAGAATAAAAATTCTATTAAAACTAGCATTTCTATATATGAAACTGATGCTATATAACTAAACCCATGAAAATGTCTCAGTTGAAACTCATCTGTCTTACCGTTAACCGATTACCAGAGTTGACCTCGATCATTCCTCGCAGAAGGTTCTGGCAGTCCGGTGGGATAAAATGGGGCATGTGAAACACACCCAGCTTCACTTTTTCTAACAAGTTTCTTAAATTGTCATCATCAAATGGCAGAGCTCCCTGAATAAAAGACACGGACAACAAAAAGAAAATGCATCAGTCTGAGGAGAAATTCAGAGTAAATGAGGATTGCTGGAGTAGGAGAACAAATTAGAAGACAAGTGCTCAGAGGATTGACCTAAAAATGATAAGTTTTCATTTATTAACTCTCGCTTCGGTGCTTTTTCTTATGTAAGGTGTCTGTCGGTACTGCTGACATGCTACAGATGAGAGTGATGATGTTTCATTTTCATTTCTGATGAAAAAACAAAAAAAAGGAATAAAAAAAGAGAGAGAGAGACAGGATGAGTGCATAAATGCACTCCAATCACTTTGTATATGAGAGGATTTTGAGTATTCAGCATAGAGTCAGTCTTCCAAAGCACAGTCTGTCAGCAGTCAATTTTATTTTTGGTTTTGGTGCTGTCTGCCTTTCCACAGCAGGTCATTATATATTTCATAAAGGGACGAAAAAGAAAAGAAAAGAAAAGAAAAGAAAAGAAAAGAAAAATCAGTCTGAGGAGAAATTCAGAGTAAATGAGGATTGCTGGAGTAGGAGAACAAATTAGAAGACAAGTGCTCAGAGGATTGACCTAAAAATGATAAGTTTTCATTTATTAACTCTCGCTTCGGTGCTTTTTCTTATGTAAGGTGTCTGTCGGTACTGCTGACATGCTACAGATGAGAGTGATGATGTTTCATTTTCATTTCTGATGAAAAAACAAAAAAAAGGAATAAAAAGAGAGAGAGAGACAGGATGAGTGCATAAATGCACTCCAATCACTTTGTATATGAGAGGATTTTGAGTATTCAGCATAGAGTCAGTCTTCCAAAGCACAGTCTGTCAGCAGTCAATTTTATTTTTGGTTTTGGTGCTGTCTGCCTTTCCACAGCAGGTCATTATATATTTCATAAAGGGACGAAAAAGAAAAGAAAAGAAAAGAAAAGAAAAGAAAAGAAAAGAAAAGAAAAGAAAAGAAAAGAAAAACAAATGTGAGATGATAAAAAAAGACACAATTAGATATGAAGACACTGAGAAGATGAAACAAAAAGAAATGCAATGAGATGAGGCAAAATGAAAGAAGGGAAGAGTAATGTACTGATAGGATGGCTAAACAAGACAAAACCGATGAAATGAGACAAAACGAGAAAAGAAAATAGATGAGATGAAAGTGAGAGCAGACAATATGAGATGTAATAAGATAAGAAAAAATAAAAGACAAATCAAAAGAGACAAAATGAAATGCCATGAGAATAGACAGAAAGAGACAAGACGGGATGACTTAAGAACAACGATAAGAAAAAATAAAAGACAAATCAAAAGAGACAAAATGAAATGCCATGAGAATAGACAGAAAGAGACAAGATGGGATGACTTAAGAACAAATGAGGCGAGATGAGACAAAATGAACAAAAGAGAAGAGACTAAATGAGGCAAGATGAGATGAGATGAGACAAGCCAAAAAGAGATGCAATAACAGGAGACAAAATGAAAGAACAGACAAAAGCGAGACAAGGCAAGGTGTCATGATGAGACTAAATAAGATGAGAAGAGAGAGGAAAACAGAAGAGACAAAACAATATGACACAAGACCACACAAAACAGGACAAAATGAAAAAAAAGAGACAAAAATGAGATGAGACAAGGTGACAAGAGATAAGATAAAATGCAGTGAGATGAGATGAGAGAAAAACAGAAGAGACAAATCTATTTGAGATGAGACAAACTGAAAAAAGAGCAGAGACAAAAAAAGAGATGCAACAAGCTGAGACAAAATCAAAGAAGGGAACAGATAAAAATGAGACAAGGCGAGATGACACAAATTAGATCAGACGAGAGGGGAAAACAAGAGACAAAACAACATGAAATGCAATAAGATGAAACAAAAATAAAGAAGAGAACAGACAAAAATGAGACGAGGCAAGGCAACACAAGATGAAAGTGAAAGTGACGTGACACGTGGCCAAGTATGGTGACCCATACTCGGAATTAGTGCTCTGCATTTATCCCAGACCAAATTATATGAGGTGCCAGAGGAAAACAGACAAGAAGAGACCAAACAACATGAGACGAGACAAGACAAAATGAAATTCAATAAGATGAGACCCAATAAGAGACAAAATGAGACGAGACAAGAAGACACGAGACGAGACAAAATGAGATACAGTGAGATGAGACTAGAGAGGAAAACAGAAGAGAAGAGACAAGACAATATGACACAAGACCAAACAAGACAAAACAAAATAGGCAAAATAAAAGAGAATACACAAACGAGACAAGACCAGGTAACAAGAGATAAAATGAGATGAGACGAGAGAGGAAAAAAAAAAAGAGACAAATCGATATGGCAAGACCAAACAAAACAAGACAACATTAAATGCAATAAGATAAGAAAAAATTAGACGACACGTGACAAGATAAAATGAGATGCAATGAGATGAGAAAAGAAAGGAAACAAAACAAGACGAGATCACATGATACAAAAAACACAAGACTAAATGAGATGAAATGAGATGAGACAAAAAGACAAGAGGAGACAAGAGAAGAGACAAGAGGTGATGCAAGAAAAAAGAAAACAAAACAAAACAAAAAAGAAGAAAACAAAAGAAAAAAGAAAAGAAAAGAACCGTTGAGCTGAGGTTCCTGTGTGGTTGTTTGAATGTAATGTGCAGCTCTAGTCTGCTCTGAAGTTGCAGAAGCTCATTGAAGAAAGGACTCATCATTTCTAGAACGTCAAAAACAATCCAGCTCCGCTTTAAAATGCAGGCCAGTGGCTCTGTGTATGGAGATAAACCTATCAGACTCAAGGGTCTCAATTTTACTCTCAAAATTGAACAAGAGTATTTCAAATGAGCTGGAACTCTTGGGGATATCGCTGCGGTTGAGATGTGCAGGTAAAACATTTCAAATAAAATCTGCTAATAACGCAGTGCAGAAGTGTGACGCATACCTGCTCCAAATTCTATTGTCTTTGGGACAATAAAATCAATTCCCAGCCTTCATTCACATATGCATGTTCATTTTCACAAAATACAATTTCTGATGAAAAAGGATCGCAGATAACATTCTGAAAACATGAGTTTAACTTTAATATCCATCACGCTGTCAAAATCAGCAACATAATACAATGTGTTTGAAAGTTATTTGTGTGTTTCAACACAATTTGATCAAACTAAAGAGAAAATATCTGACTTAATCTAAGATATAGTTCACGCAAAAATGAAAATTCTGTCAAACCTGTATGACTTTCTTTCCTTTAACAAAAGGAGATATTTTCTTGTTATGTTCATGCTGCTCTTTTCCATACTCTGAAAACTCATATAGTTTTAAAGGGGTCATATGATGCGATTTCAAGTTTTCCTTTCTCTTTGGAGTGTTACAAGCTGTTCGTGATTAGATAAGATCCCTAAAGTTGCAAAGACTAAAGTCTCAAACCCAAAGAGATATTCTTTATAAAAGTTAAGACTCGTCCATGCCCTCCTAAAACGCCTCGTTTAAACACGCCCCACATATCTACCTCACTATGTGAAAATATTTGCATAATGCCGCCCAAATGTGCACGCAAAGAAAGAAGGCGTAACTTTATTGTTGCTACCCCCGCCGCCGCCATGTTGTGAAGACACTGTGTGTTTCGTTGCGAAAGCGAAAATACTTTGTTTGGCCTTCCAAAAGAGGACACGACTAGAAATCAGTGGTTAAGTTGTATTTACAACACTGTTCCAGAACAGATCAACCCAAATATTCAGATGTGTGCAGCACATTTTATGGAGGACTGTTTACTGATCCTGGTAGAGTAGACTACAATGCCGGCTGTTCTGACTCACAGACACAAAGTACGTTTTCATATTTAAAGAATTTGACACTGATGATTCAAACGCGAGTTTTGAGCAGTGTAGAACAGCGCTTGTTGTTTGTCATTTCTCCAATCACAAATGCAGACATGGTTTTATGTTTACACGGTGCGATGCAACGCGTAAAAAGACAGTAT
>NW_015648609.1:354786-355649 GCF_001515625.1 Sinocyclocheilus rhinocerous
CTCTTGAGGTATTCGGCCAATCACAACGCATTGGATAGCTGGCCAATCAGAGCACACCTCGCTTTTTCAGACCGATGAGCTTTGTAAAAATCGATGCGTTTCAGAAAGGCGGGGCATAGAAGAGAAACAATAATGTACAGTATGTGGAAAATAATGTGTTTTTTTAACCTTAAACCGCATAAACACATTTCATTACACAAAATACACAAAATAATGTTCTTTTTAGCAACGTCATATGACCCCTTTAAAAAAATATTTATTTTACGTTTCTCAGAAGAAATAAAGTCACATGGGTTTAGAACAACACAAAGGTGAGTAATTGTTGACAGAAATGTTATATTAGGGTGAACTATTCCTGTAAGGTAAAGTCTGGAGTGACTTTGCAATTAGCCATGACTCACCACCAGCAGAGCAAACAAAATGACCCCACAGCTCCAAACGTCTGCTTTCCTTCCGTCATACTTCTCTCCCTAAAACAGAGACAAGACAAAGTCAAAAATGCAATCCCGATTCCAGATCAGGTCATGCATTCATAGATCTCTTTTTTACTGACAGTCAGGTAACACTCACCTGGATGACTTCAGGACATGCATAATGAGGAGATCTGTGAAAAGACAACATCAGCTGGAGTTACCAGCAGTAATCTCTGTGTATTCATCTCTCAATATTTTTATGTCTTATTTATATGCCTTTAATAATTTAGATGTATTGGCAAATACTTTCAAAATGTTTAACCCAAGAAGTAAAAATATAAAATAACTGAGATTTGTTCCATGCTAAATGAACACACTCATTCATTATTTTATATTTTTACAATTTGTATAATACTATATATATATATATATATATATATATAAATACAC
>NW_015648609.1:356780-361057 GCF_001515625.1 Sinocyclocheilus rhinocerous
ATATATATATATATAAACACACACACACGCACATATATACTGTATAGACATGACAAAAAATACTTTTTTGTAATTACATTAAAACATCAAAGCTGTGGTGCTCATTGGGATGACGCCGGTTCAAGTCTGACCTGCAACATCTCCAGATCTCATCTCTTCCCAATAAGTTACTATAATCACTATATTTGTGACACAAGACGGAGCCAAGACTCCCTCGTGGATATGAGCTCGTTTAAAAACAAAATAATGATGGCTGTCTCGTAGTGCACTCCGGTGCAAGGTGTTCTTTATTTACAGTATCAGAAAGGTAGTACAGTCCACACAGTGTGATTGGCTTTTTACAGTGCACGTCCCAAAAAAACAAAAGAAATTCTTCAATATATACACACACAAAAATAAGCACGTAAGCACTCCTTATTAACAATCTGAGTTGCACGGCACTACAATTGCACGCTCGCTGGTTCCAAGAACCCTCAACTGATGGCTGGGCTCTCTATTATAGCCCTAACTCCACCCCTCCGGCTCGTACAGGTGAGTATACATAAGTTTCTGTGTAAACTATTTAAAGTACCTTATGCATAAATAATATCCGCCATAACAGCATATACAACAGCATAAAACATTATATTTTTCTTTTCCAGGTAGTACACCCCTCTTAAAATAAACATGGCAAGTGAAAATAGATATACTATCCGTGTACCATTGGGATGTGTGGGGAATTACTGTAGGAGAAAGCGTGTAATTTGTGTATAACCAGTGCCATTCACTTCAGTGACGATCTAGTTCTTCACAATACTATTTCTGTCAAATAAACATATAAAACCATAGAAGGCAAGCTGTAATTCCCCAAAGCAAAAGCACTCTGAATTTCAGTAGACGTTTCCCATCTGCACTGATCCGTGACGTGTGGCACTGTTTGCTCAGAATGATTAATATCACGATCCGGTTGGAGGGACAAAGATACACTAAAGAAGCAGATAACATCTTCGCAGAGTAATTAGGGTCACAAAATGTTGACGGTACTTCCTGTTTCACCAGCTGACGTCCTGTCTCCATTAATCTTTCTTGACAAATCCTCTCTACAACGGTGTTGTGCATCTGAGCATAACACTCGTCCCATCAAGGCAAGTGTGAACGGGGTTTTTTTCAGAGATTAACAGGCACGTTCAGAGTTAATCATATTTGGAGAGTTTCACAGTGAGCTCGCATGATCCCTCGGATGCCTTCATAAGCGTGCGCCTATGCAAATATGAATATCCTGTTAGTGTGAGCTTTTGCTTATCATCTAATGTAGTATTCAACTCAAAGTACTCCATCTGCATACAGAAACATTACAAACATCAACTGAAAAGCTGCCGTTCGGCTTCAACGAGAGATGATGTTGAAGGAAGAGCGCTATGTAAAGAAGCTGATAGAATTAAAAAAAACAATAAAGTAGGTAATTGCACGTTAAGACTTTTTTTTCTCTGAATTATAATTTTATATCTCAGTTTTTTCTGCCACGGAATTTAAAAAAAATTATGGTAATTGCGACTTTTCTCACAATTATTTCGCAGTTTTGAGTTTATAATTCAGACTTTTTTTCTCAGAATTGCACGTTTGTAACTTGTAATTCTGCTTTTTTGTTTCTGCCATGGAATAAAAAATTTAAAAAGGTAATTGCAACTTCTTTATCACAGAATTCAGACCTTTTTCTCGCAATTGCAAGTTTATATCTCACAATTAAGACTTTTTTTTTTTCTCAGAATTTCCAGCTTATAGCTCACAATTCTGACTTTTCTCACAACTGACCCTTGGCAAAGACCCGCACCTCCTTAGTTACTGTTGCTACGTCCGACAAGCCATGGTGCTCTTACGCCACACATCATGTTCTCACACAGTGAAACATACATCGCGGAGCAAAGAGGACACTGACAACACGCCGACAGACAAGAGCTCGTTGCTTTTGGTATGAAACAAAGTCTCAGCTTTCAAATTTTGTCATTTTGTAAGAAATTCAAACAATAAATACTGTTTTGTGGCTCTTTAATGTGTTGTGATCTACTCTCCTGTCTGGTTTATTTGTCGGACAAAATGGCAGATTCGCCGTCATGACTGGTCAGATCACCTGTCAATCGAAATCCCTATGAAGGGTCAATTGTGAGTTTATATCTCACAATTTTTTTTTTCACCATGGAATAAAAAATATATGATAATTGCAACCATTTTTTCCCCTCAAAGTTGCAAGTTTTATCTTCACAATTCAGACTTTTTTTCTCCAAATCACTAGTTTGTACCTTGTAATGATTTTATTTTTTTTCCCACCATGGAATAAAAAATAAAGATATTTGCAACTTTCTATCTAACAATTTTGTCTTTTTTCACACAAATTTGAGGTTTATCCCATAATTCTAACTTTTTTCTCAGAATTGCTAATTGATCTCTGACAAATTCAAGTTATAAACCCGCACCTATGTCGTACCGGAGTTTACATCTCATAATTACGATTTTCTTTCTCTGAACGCAACTTTTTTATCACACAATTCCGACATTTTTCTCTTGATTATGAGTTTATATCTCACAATTTCGACTTTTTTTTTTTTCAATTTAGACAAGTTAAAATCTCACAGATATGTTTTGTTTTATATCTATCAATTTTGAGAAGAAATGTCTGAATTGTGAGATATAAACTCGTAATCAAGAGGAAATATGTGAGAGTTAACACGTTGAGTTATATCTCGCAATTCAGAGAATTTGATAACAAAAGTCAGAATTTTGAGAAAAAAAAGTGATAATTGTGAGATAATTTTGCAATTACCTTTATTATTATTATTATTATTATTATTATTAACCCGTGGCAGGAATAAGCTTCCATATTCATGGCCAACTCTGAAAATAAGAGAAGAATGGTGTAATAATTCAGAATTGATCTCAGATGGAGCTGTCAAAGCACATGGTATCTTCCAGAATACTCTACAAATATGTCACAAAGCCCTTCATAAATAGTATACTATTGCAACAGAGGCCAGTTCTTGGACTGGTGAATTTATTGAATCTGTTCAGAATGCATCAAAGTCAGTTTCACTCCAAACTCTAAACGTATTGCTCTCAACGCATTGGCCTCGACGGGTCTACGTTCGCTCATTATGATTCTGAAGGCGTAACGACCGCAGCATTTCAGTGTTTTCCTCCGCAGCAGGTGCGTTAAATCGGAGGGATCAAAGCGAATCGGATGTTTTAAGGCCGTAGAATATTTTCATTGTTTATGTTGATGAGGAAAGCAAATTAGAGATAAAAATACAGCCATTAAGGGATGAGTTTATGGAGGACCCCTGCAGCGCGTGGTGCCAGATCATTTATCTACTCCAAGCTGTTTGCTAGAGCTCATTTCCTCGCTCGTTTCTGCAAAACTCGTCAACCAATGACAGGCAGATACGAGATGACTCATAACTGATGTGGGGGTGCAAACCATCAGACATATGGGTTCAAATGTCTCTTTTTGGTGCAAAGTACGATGATCATTAAGCCAAAACAGTGCGTGGTAATAGGGATACAACAATAAACTCCAGCGGAAGGCATCCATGAAGCTCTGAATCAATAATGGCGGTATTATTTCGAGTGAGTAGGTTAGTCTCCGAGTCAAAGTGGGGCTGTTGCAGGTTGTACTGTTACACAAAGCCGCTATTGATCAAATCCGGAGAGTATTTACATACATTTGGATAAAAAAAAGCATTTATTAGCGTGAGCTAAATCACATCACACAATTAGGAAACATTTGACTGACTGACTGAATAAATAAATACATTAAGTATTTAAAGAAGGAAGAATCAATAACTAAATGAATAGATAAAATATTTTTGAAAGAATAAATGAACAAATTAATGAATTAATAAATGAATAAAAAAGAACAAACAAATATTTTAAATAGAACGAACAAATTATTCAATAAACACAAATACTGAACAAATATTTTTTTTAAATAATGAATGAATTTTATTTTAATGAATGAATGAATAAATGTTTATAAGAATAAATAACTAAATAGAAAAAAAAATGTTTAAAGTAATGAATGAATTAGTAAATTAATAAATAAAATGAAAGAACACATATTTTTTAATAATGAATGAATAACTATGTTTTTAAATGAATGAATGGGCATCTTAATCAGTGAATAAATAAAAGAATGAAATAAATACACAAGTATTGTTTAAATAATGAATGCATTAATGAATATATAAAACAATATATATATATATATATATATATATATGTATATATATGTATGTATATATATGTAT
>NW_015648609.1:361193-376809 GCF_001515625.1 Sinocyclocheilus rhinocerous
AATATATAAATATATATATATATATATATATAAAACAAATAAAACAAAAAAATTTTAAAAGGGTGAATGACTGGATAAATAGACACAATATTTTTAAATGAATGAAAGGAATAATAAATAAACAGAATAAATGAACAAATATGAAAAATAAATAAATAAAAAGAACAAACTTTACAAACAACAAAAAAAACACAAATGTTTGTAAAAGAACGAATGTTTCAATAAGCGTATAAATAATTGTATTGTATAAAAATAATTTTAAATGAATAAATGAACTACTAAATTAATTAAATGAATGAACAAATATTTCTAAATGGACAAATAAATGAAATTAATAAATTAAATAAACATCTCTCAAAATGCCTGTCTCTCCCTAAAAGTGCTCTTCTTTCACATAAAAGTTAATACATATACAGTGGGTACGGAAAGTATTCAGACCCCCTTAAATTTTTCACTCTTTGTTATATTGCAGCCATTTGCTAAAATCATTTAAGTTAATTTTTTTCCCTCATTAATGTACACACAGCACCCCATATTGACAGAAAAACACAGAATTGTTGACATCTTTGCAGATTTATTAAAAAAGAAAAACTGAAAAATGCTCAGTATTTAGTAGAAGCACCCATTTGATCTAATACAGCCATGAGTCTTTTTGATGCAACAAGTTTTTCACACCTGGAAATTTATTTATCAAGTAATCTGTGTGGTAATGTACAGTCAGCCAGACACTGTCACAAAATAAACCCTTTCAAGAGGTTTAAAATAGTTTCGGGCTCAGTGTAAACGTCAAGGACATTGGGTTCAGAATCAACACAGATCTGTTTCGGAGCTGATTTTCGGCTTCATCCTGATAGTTGTTGAGTATGATGTTGAGTCACGCCGCTGCGAGGTAACTGTGACTTCCTTTGTGACACAAAGTCCTGTAGCTCCTGACCCGCGGTGAGATCGTGACGCCAGCGCACACAGAGGTACAGGACGGTCCGGTCTGACCTCAGCAGAGCCGTAATTATAACGTCAGGTGACTCTGTACGGAAACTGCCTCGGTGATTTTACAGCATTGAGCTCTAATCTACGGCCGTGTCTGGCTGTAATCCTAAAGGTCGGGCGAACACGGCAAAATTAATCTACTGACGAAAGACAGACGCTTTTACAGCATATGTGGGGGGCGAAAGTCAGTTATTGAAAGGAGAAATAATGACATTAAGAAAGAAATAAAAGGCAATAAATGAGTCCTGGAAGAAACAACAAAAGAAAAGCAAGCGCTGGTTTTCACCACAGCTATTCACACTGATGATGTCAGCGGGGGCGGGTCATACAATTCAGCCCAAAGTTCATTGGTTGCTTCCACATGATTGACTTCCCATTAAAGTGCACCTCATTTAAACTCAACTGGGAAATTGATGAATAAAAGCAATTTTAAAATACGCCTAAACTTCACTACTTTTGCAAGAAATTGATACTTTTATTCAAAAAAGCATGCATAATATTGATCAAAAGTGAAATTATAGACTATCACGATATTACAAAAGATTTCTTTTTCGTATAAACGATCTTTTGAACTTTCTATCAGTGCTATAGCGAGTGACTGTGGCGGTCGGAGAATCAGAGAATGAGCAGCGTAATGTGCTGCTGTGATTCAAAGTAACACTTTACTCCTGAATGAGCTTGTCTACAGTCACACATGACCTCTGGCTGAGCGAGCAAAGGATACAAATCTCTCTCTCTCTCTCAGTGTGGACTCTGTGTGACTGACAAGGAGCTGAAGACAGCGACACAACTGGCTGAATCTTAGACGAGATGTCATATTTCACTCCAGTATCACAAGAAAATCATAAAGAAAACAAAGAAAAACTGGACAACAATCATACTGTACTAAAATAAGCTGCTTTTTCACTTCACAAGATATTTTGTGATGAAATATGTAGCAGACATTTCAAGACAGTTTTCATGAGATTCGCCTAATCAGTAACTACTTCTGACAGTTCACAATTTAGATGAAGTAAAATAAGAAGCTGATGCAGACTGTGACATTTATGAGTTAAAGATGTGCATTCATAATACTGAATATTCACACCTCAAATCTCCTTGCTAGTCTGTCCCAACAGTTTGGCAGAGATGCTGTTACTCATTTCACATAAAAAAAAATTAATTAAAAAAAAGTTGAATCATAACAGACCAATCCTAAAAAAAAGCCATTCTGAAGTATATGGGTCAGAATGAGGATTGAAAATGCTTATGAAGAACTAAATTACAACCAAGAAAACTTGACTAACGATATAACTGGAGTTCACAGGAAAAAATTAAATACAAAAGTGTAGAAAGACCCCTAATAAGTGTAATCTCCATATATAAACTGACACAAATACACATGTGCTTGTGACTTTGCTGTGATGTGCTTTTATACCCAACATTCATTCATCGTTACAGGCAACCCTGGAGTACATTAAAAAATAGACATTTTTGACCAAAAGACTGAAATATTTAGGTATAAATTTTAGATTTGTGTATTTGAATTGCATATAAATTTTCATCCATTTGAATTACACAGTTTGAACATAAAGACATTTACAAACTTAATGTGATGCATATTTGTTGGTCACAAATAGGGCTGGGCAAAAAAAAACAATTTTTCGATAAATCATTTTTTTAAATGACATCGATTCGATATCGATTCTCAAAAGCCACGAATCGATCTTTTCCAGGATTTATTTCAGCGCACATTTAAAACAAGATCTGATTAACGTGAATCTTATCATTAGTCTTCTCCACTAGATGTCACCCTTATTTACTTTGCGCGATGTTACAACAGAAAGCCTGTCATTCATTATTTTATAGGGCCCTATTATTGTTTAAAAAAGGACCCATACAAAAAAGTATAGGTTTAAAATACAGGCAGGTGGTTTTTAATTTCTTTTTATTCACCATTTGTAAACTGATGTTTACTGTTAATTTTTTTGAAATACCAATAGCATTTGTATTAAAACTATATTCACTGAATGTAATAAAAAAATCGAGAATCGAATCGAATCGAGAGCTTGCGAATCGAAATCGAATCGAATCGGGACATCTGAATCGATACCCAGCCCTAGTCACAAAGATGCAAATAGTTACAAAACAAAACCATGAATACATAATTGATTTTATTTAAATATCATATTTTCAAAAAGCATTCATATAAATTGCTCAGAATCTGAACAAAAAACTTTTTTTAAATAAATAAATAACTTTTATTTATTTATTTGCTGTGTGACAGATTCAATTTTAATTTAATTTAATTTATTATTTTTTTGGTTCAAAAGAAACAAATGTATTATGAGCAAAACCAAACAAAAAGCAAAACAAAACACAAATCAAAAAGCAAGACCCCTCTGGTCTGCTCCTGAACAAAACAAAAAACAAAATACAATTTTTTTTGACTAAAAATCTTTCATGTTTAATTCATTGGATTTTATTTAAATTTTCAAAGTGCATTGATTCAAACTGAATCAGCATAAATCTGTTTATTGTGAAAACAATTAAATTTATGCATTAAAAAGTATGAACATTATGAACATTACTTAAAATGAGATTGAAGCAAATTCGATAAATTAATAATAACCATATAAACCAAGTTTTTGTGCATTTAAAACATATTCAGGTTATTAGTAATATTACAGAAAACCTGCCTGTTTCTTAGCTGTATCATCTATGTATTCCTGGCCAATATGCATCACATTAAGTTTAGATTGCTTCTGTTAAAACTGTGTAAATTTTATATGTAATTCAATAACATAAATCTGAAATATTTTCGGTCTTAGCTGAAGGCAGTGATTGTCTTTATCATTAGTGTTATAATGACGCTCAGTTTCACTCACCCACAGCTGGTTTCCAGCAGATTGTCTCCCACCTGCAGGGACGCCATGCCGAAGTCTGCTATCCTGATGTTATTCTTCTCATCCAGCAACAGGTTCTCCGGCTTCAGGTCCCTGTGACTGTACGAGAGCAAATGAAGGAGAAGAAAACGAGATGTGAAAACTGCAACTGGAGTTCTCACACTAACGCTTTATATTATACAGTATATTTGCCCTTGTGTCAGCTCGACTAGTTGCATCTGAACCTGTAATGAGATGCTTTTCAATTATCCCTGTTTCTTTCTTTCAGCGCTGCTAGTCTACAAGAGCCTGTGGGAGCCCCTGATGACAGATGTGTCAGAGTCTGATGTTAAGAACTCATCTGACCACAGTTGGAAATGAACTAGTGGCTTCCAACCATGAAATTAATTCAAAAATTCTCTCAATTAATTTGCCCGTTTTCACTGCGTGAAGCAAGATGACAGAGTTTCAAAGTACAAAAGAAATGAAGGAATTGTGGGCAAAACAAAACAAACAAAAAAGCAAAAACCAAACAAAACAAGAAGAAAAAAAAAACAAAACAAGTAAAGCAAAGCAGAGCAAAAAGCAAAGCAAAAACAAAAACAAAAATTACAAAGCAAAACAAAACCAAAAACCAAACAAATAAAAACAGAAAGCAAAACAACACAAAACAAAACCAAACGAACCGAAAACAAAACAAACAAATACAGACACAAAGCCTATCCAGTCCACAGAATTTCACAGGTAAATATTTCATTTTATCCACAAGATTTCATTTCATCACAGGTAACAATGTGAATTACATACAGTAATCTACATCAAATGTGTTAGAACAATACTATTCCCTCAAATGTTGTCCAACTAGCGTAAGAGAGATGTCTGAACAAATTATTATATTTTTGAAAATGCATTGCAGCATGAATCATTCATGCGGTTACTGATGTAGGATTTGTTGTTGTTGTTGTTTTGCTGTTTGCTGATTTTGTTTTTGTTTGTTTGTTTTGTCATTGCTAGTTTGTAGCGTTGTGTGGTGTTTTTACTTGATGCTCATTGATTCTTAGTATCGTTGACCTTTAAGTGATAATTATTAATGTGTCTATATTAACGTACTTTCTTTCATTTGCATGTTCACTTCATCAGATAAAAGATTTGTCTACAATTGTAACTTTTAGTCTATGAAAATTTAGAGTGACAGTGACACTCAAGTGGACATGAAACGAACACGCAAACACATTTATGAACCCAAATCTCACATGGGCTAATAAAAGTGAATATATGAAAAGATTTACGCCTCAATGACGTTCATGGGACACATTGCAGAGGTGGAGTTTATTAGCTGTCACACTGCTAACATCCATAACGACTCTTTAAAGGTCCCATATTGTCAAAACTGAAATTTCCTGGTTTTTTTCACGATAACTGAGGTCTAGGGGCTATTTAACTATCATATTAGTTTCAAAACAGTCAGTCCACAGTAAAATGCACACAGCCTGCATAAAGTAGCTTTGATTTTTCAGGAACCGTTGTGACTTCCGTAAAAAAGTTGACATCAGAACTACACAGTCACCGCCTTCAGTCACCACCCCGAGCACCGCCCACCATCCCACTCTCCTTTTGCCAAACCCCCAAACAACATCACGTCCATGCCATTGCTGAGCAACAACAACACGGAAACATGTGAAAAGGTTAACTTTAACCACGAAACCAGATCGGCTGACCTGTAACGTTACACTCTCACTCAAAGGATGGACGATCTGACAGGATTGTTACTATGAGGTGGATCACATCTAACGTGTATAGTAAAGACAAACTCACCGTGTCTATCTAGTCATGATGAAGATTTATATACATTTCAATTTCAGCAGGCAACTATTTTTACAGCTACATTATTGTTCCAGCCACAATTAATCACAACAATGTATATACAATTACAAATGATTATATATAAATCGTCAGTTTGTTGTTTTACACACATGCACAGACATTATTTCATACACGACATAATCGTGAGATGCAAGAAACATAGACATATTGCAAGAAATCTGTAGACGTGCCCATAACAACAAAAGATAATACTTTATTGAACCTTTTCTGATAAGAAGTGTGCGCTGCAAACGCGAGCATTTTTGACGATCGTTTCTGTCAATCTGCTCGTTTTATCGCGTTTAACCACAGCTGTCGTCGTTTTTTTTTTGTCTGGCAGTGGCAGCAGATATGCGATCAAATTTCTAATTTGAGGCTGTATTACGTCGATTCTGGCACCCAACATCACAACAAGATGATATTTTAAGCTCCTTATGTAGCCGAATCTGCGCTGGTTTGAATGGGCCGCCTCCAGTTTCCCCTTTGTTTTGCTGCCTCCAGCTAGCGCTGTGACGTTACCTGTGGTTGGCCTGGCCGTGCGTCACTCAGAAAACAACAGGCCAATCAGAAGAGAGACTCATGAATATTAATTAGACAGGCCAAAATCGACCTGTTCTCAGCAGAGCTCCTGAGAGAGGAGCTGTAAAAACATATTGAGATGGTTTTTGGTACTTATACCGCAAATATATATTCTTAAGGACATCAAAACCTAAAATAAAACTCCAGAAAGGTGTACAATATGTGACCTTTAAAGTCACTTTCTGACACATTAACGCCATCCAGATGTCGTAATCTCTCCTGAACAGAAATTGTTTGTTGATATGATCAGCGGCTAACTGAATATTTTCCTATTTGAAGGTTAATTTCAACCCCTCTGGTCTGCAGGTTAATGGAGAAACGGGGCAAAGCGAGCTGCATGTTAGTTTGGTTGTGGTAATAAACGTCTCCTGATGCTTTTGATGGTATCAGGTTTATATTGGCCGCTGAGGCACTAAATGTTTCCCTCAGTCCACTGTGAGCTCTTAAATTGCATATTTATTGGCCCAGTGATAGTTTAAAATTGTAACGCACATGTTGTTTGCTGGTAGAGATCTACATTTAAATGATGTTTAATAAATATTTTTATGGTTGCAATCAAAGCAGCAGTTCTGGCTGAAGTGTTTCTTCCTATAAAAACCTAATAAACAGTATCTGTTTAGCATCTGCATGTCTAAGGATTGAAGTATTTATTCTTACAAACACAAACGTGGTCGGAGACGTGGCCTGCTGGGTCGTGCCGGTTCTGACATGATGCATTTGGTGCTTATCTGCAGACGACAGAAGTTTAACCTCAACTTAATTTCTGAAATCACCCCGTCCTACAACATTCATGTCTTCTCCAGACTGCCATTTTTAATAAAACAGCAAAAAGCTCATTGGAATGAATGAATGAATGTTTGGAATGGAAGAATGAATAAATTAGTACATAAAATGAATGGACAAATAAAGAGTTCTGGCATGAAACTCTAGATGGCGCAGTCCGATAGGTCTAACTCAATCTGACCTAATGACATCATTATCACATGGCAGCTGATTGGTTCTCTCCTGTATCGGTAGCCAATGAGCTCGCTGCTCAACATTCAAATATATGACTAGTGTTTGCCGTAGCAGTTGCAGCTTGCTTCAGAAACCCTTCACCTTCCCCAGCTCCACCTGTATAGATCTGATGTGAGGTGATTCATGTATGCTATATTGGGGTTATTTCATGTATGTTATATTTGCAGCAGCAATATTTCTTACATGCTCACAGCAGCATGTTGTGGATGTATTGCAGTAGCAAGTCTCGGTACTTGCTCTGCCGCAGCAGCAGCAGCAGCGTAGCAGATCTTTTCAACCAAGACCAAATACATTAACATTGTCATATACATTACCATACCAATTCCTCCGAGAGTTGTCATGACAGAAATATGTTTAAATGAACTAATAAATAAATAAAATGAATATATTTTTAAAAGAATGATTTGATCAATCAATCAATCAATAATTTAACATATTAATAAATAACATAAACAAACAGTAATTTTCAATGAATGAATGACTAAATCCAATAAATCTCTTGAATGAATGTAATGAATGAAATATTCTTGAATTAATTAATTAATTAATAAACATAATAATTGGGAAAATATTTTAAACGAACTAAGGAATAATTAAAATGAAAACATTGAAAATGAATGAACACTGAAATTAATTTTTTTAAAGAATGAATGATTATAATGAAATAGTTTAATTATTGAAATAAATGAACAAATATTTTTAAAAACAATGAGTGAGTGAATGAATGAACGAACAGTAGTTTTGAATGAATGATTAAATATAATGTTTTAAGTGACTGAACGAAATAAAATGAATGAACAAATATTGTTGAATGAATTAAAATGAATGAGGAAATATTTTTAAATAAGTGATTAAACTAAATGTTTTGAATGAATTCATTAAAAACAATTTTAAATGATTAAATGAGTTCTTTAAAAGAATGAATCAACTAAAAAGAATAAATAAAATAAAATGAATGAACAAGTATTTTCAAATGAATGAATGATTGGATTGATTGATTAAATGAAAGAGCAAATATTTTAAATTAATGAGTAATTAATAATATGAACAAATGTGAATGAATGAATTAGTGAATAAATACAATAAATTAACATGTTTTATATGAATGAAATGATTGAACATATTTAGAATGAAATAAATTGGCCCAATTAGCAGTCAAACAAGCTTTACATTATTGTAATGTAAAGAGCAGCAGGCAGCACATGCGATAGCACATTAGCTAACTTAATCGCATGCTGTTCACAGCGGTCTTATTATGAGAGTTTAATTACAGAACATGTATGTCTACATGTTTAGTAGTGCTTTGGCTTTTCTGCATGCTGGCTATTTAATGTTGGCTAATTTACTTTCTTAATGCACATTCCTGGTATTGTTGTGCACAATTTCTCAGTCCACACTGAGCTCAAGATTACTTTCTTCACCCAGTGGCATACCACAAAATGTGTGGGCCCTCCATAAACAGTGACCCGAAGCTCCGCCCACTACTTATAACATCATGCATTTGTATCAAGTGAAAACAGTGGAATATTAGTTTTAACCAAAAGGTGCCAGTGGTGTAATTCTCAACAATTAACTGCAAACTCTAGGATTTCTTACATTCATGATCCAATTCATTCCGAATGGATAAAATCAAATCCTGTACTATGTATTTCCTTTTATTTTAAAGGAATAGTTCACTAAAAATTTTAATTAGCTGAAAATGTACTCACCCTCAGGCCATCCAAGATGTAGATGAGTTTGTTTCTTCATGAGAACAGATTTGTTGAAATAATATGAATATATAAATGTAAATATTTTCAAAATATATACTGTGTGTGTATTTATATATGCCCACTACTTATAACATCATGCATTTGTATCAAGTGAAAACAGTGGAATATTAGTTTTAACCAAAAGGTGCCAGTGGTGTAATTCTCAACAATTAACTGCAAACTCTAGGATTTCTTACATTCATGATCCAATTCATTCGAATGGATAAAAATCAAATCCTGTACTATGTATTTCCTTTTTTTTAAAGGAATAGTTCACTAAAAATTAAAATTAGCTGAAAATGTACTCACCCTCAGGCCATCCAAGATGTAGATGAGTTTGTTTCTTCATGAGAACAGATTTGTTGAAATGTAGCATTACAGTCATGGCCAAAAGTATTGGCAGTGACATAAATTTTGTGTTTTGCCAAATTTGCTGCTTAAACTGTTGTGGCGTTCATTCACATTGTTTCTAGATTATGTCACTGCCAATACTTGTAGAAACAATGTGAATGAGATCCACAACAGCTTAAGTTGCAAATTTTGCAAAACAAAATTTATGTCACTGCCAATACTTTTGGCCACGACTGTACATCACTTGCTCAGCAATGGATCCTCTGCAGTGAATGGGTGCCGTCAGAATGAGAGTCCAAACAGCTGATAAAAACATCACAATAATCCACACCACTCCAGTCCATCAATTAATGAAAGGCTGTGTGTTTGCAAAAAGTTTATGACACCATTTTAACTTATGAGTCTATAATCCAAAATATAGCTTTCTCCATTGAAAAAGTCGTCTTGTCTAAATCAGGAGAGCAATCTGCACAGAAGTGACAGTTTAAAGTTAATCGTCTTAATGATGAATTTGTTTCTTACAAACACACAGCTTTTCTTTTCACAAGACATTAACTGATGGACTGGAGTGGTATGGATTACTTGTGGATTATTGTGATGTTTTTATCAGCTGTTTGGACTCTCATTCTGACGGCACCCATTCACTGCAGAGGATCCATTGCTGAGCAAGTGATGCAATGCTACATTTCTCCAAATCTGTTCTGATGAACTCAATCGTTTGACAGCAAGACAAAAGTCATCATATTTTTCCACTAAAAGCCAAACATGGATTATTATCATCCATTACCACTGACAGTTTTCCACACATTCCCTGAATTGACAACTGGGATTTCACAGTGGGATACAACACAGTGGTAACCTACAAAACCATTACAAGAGTCGAGATCTCATCCGAAACGATCTCTAGTGGGACATAAAAAACCTTATAACACAGTTGTGCCCTCAGAAAGTCAAGTGCATTTGTGCTGATTTCACAATTCTTAAACAATCTTTTTGTGACTCTTATTACCGCTGAGAGATTGAGGGGGTGCTACTGTGCAGATCTTTATATTTAACTGTTATTTTTGGAGCAGGTAGGTGTCAAGTGAGTCAATATTGAAAGAATCAGTAAAAATGTATTGGGTGAGTTATTCCTTTCAGCTAGACTTCTATATACAGTATATATATATATATATATATATATATATATATGTAAAAAAATTTATAAATATTTAAATATTGTAGCAAGTTTTGCACTTTAACGTTTTTAGTTCAGATCTAATTTTCTATTTGTCTAATTCTCATTTAAATTTTGATCTAATATTTATATTTTATTTCAGCAATTTATTCAGAAAATACTTTTTGATAGTTTTAGCTTTAGTTAACAATAACAACACTGGTATGAACCTGATATATGTTTGGACTGTGGATTACAAACACTATACATACACAGAATAAGCTCTAAAAGCAAAGCTTTTACATATTAGACCAAGCTTTGCTTTTTGGATCCTAAACAGTATCTAAACGCAGCATTTTGCTGTTTTTGTTCCAGTAAGCACCACATGGAGGCAGACCATTTTGAGGCGCAAATACACTTGCCTAAAACCAGCTTACAATGACTTCACCCATTATATAAAAGCACTACATGATCATGGGCACAATACCAATCAGCAGACACACAGCACAAAGCTTATTGTTGATGCTGGTAGTTGAAGTGGAGTATTACACAAACAAATATTTTACCTCTGAGAGACATTACAACAACAAATTTACCCTTATAGCAACAGAGTGTTTGTCTCTCACTAGGGGAACATTTTGTAAGATAACCTTGTTTACAGTGGAATATTTTTTCAGACCTGGTATGAATCATTTTACACACTCCTACAACCCTACACAAGTTGCATAATTTAAATATAACAGCCTAGTGTAAATTGTTTACAGGAAAAAAAACAATGCTAATTGCAAATGATAAAATGTCACAGCGCACATAATCATGTACATTTAAAATAAATGCAAAATAAACAGGATTATCAACTTTTAATATGGAGAAGAAATACTTCCCATATCTTTTGATGATGACGTCAAAGGCTGCGTGTCCCATCAAACTCTATTCAAATTCACTTTGTAGAAGTAGAGCAAATTTGACAGACGTGAAACATGAACAAGATTAACAAAATGGCCTGATTCTCAAAAGTTATGAACAAAATTATCTAAGGTAAAAAGACAGACCAAAGTACATTAAAGGAATAGTCCACCTAAAAATTCTAAATTTGATGAAAATGTCCTCAACCTCAGGCCATTCGAGATGTAGATGAGTTTGTTTCTTCATCAGAGAACAGATTTGGAGAAATTTAGCATTACATCACTCACCAATGGATCCTCTGCAGTGAATGGGTGCCGTCAGAATGAGAGTCCAAACAGCTGATAAAAACATCACAATAATCCACAAGTAATCATATTTGTTTAGAACTGTTTTGACTTGTAAATGGAGCTTGATCTTTGTATATTTCTCTGCTGATTCAGATGAGAAAATGTTTTTACGGGAAAAAGCAATATTATGGATAGACATTAATGATAGATTTGTTTCTTACAAACACACAGCTTTTCTTTTCACAAGACATTAACTGATGGACTGGAGTGGTATGGATTTCTTGTGGATTATTGTGATGTTTTTATCAGCTGTTTGGACTCTCATTCTGACGGCACCCATTCACTGCAGAGGATCCATTGCTGAGCAAGTGATGCAATGCTACATTTCTCCAAATCTGTTCTGATGAACTCATTCGTTTGACAGCAAGACAAAAGTCATCATATTTTTCCACTAAAAGCCAAACATGGATTATTATCATCCATTACCACTGACAGTTTTCCACACATTCCCTGAATTGACAACTGGGATTTCACAGTGGGATACAACACAGTGGTAACCTACAAAACCATTACAAGAGTCGAGATCTCATCCGAAACGATCTCTAGTGGGACATAAAAAACCTTATAACACAGTTGTGCCCTCAGAAAGTCAAGTGCATTTGTGCTGATTTCACAATTCTTAAACAATCTTTTTGTGACTCTTATTACCGCTGAGAGATTGAGGGGGTGCTACTGTGCAGATCTTTATATTTAACTGTTATTTTTGGAGCAGGTAGGTGTCAAGTGAGTCAATATTGAAAGAATCAGTAAAAATGTATTGGGTGAATTATTCCTTTCAGCTAGACTTCTATATACAGTATAAATATATATATATATGTGTGTGTGTGTGTGTGTGTATGCTCTGTCTGACAGCTGTTGCCATATATGGACTCTATTAGTAGGTATATCTGGAGGAATATTCATGTCTAGCAGCTCCAGAAGGACGATTTAGTAGGAGGACAGAAAGACATTGAATGGGCAGTCGGTCTTCAGCTATTAAAACATCTAAACCGCTCATGCTTCGAATATCCATATCAATCTGTCCATCATAATAAAAAACCAGCACTCGTTCTATAAGTCTATATTTCAGGAGGGAATGTGTGTTTGGACGCTCAACGGTAGAACATGAGCTCTGTTCCAAAACTGAAATGTAAACTTATGCAGAAACTTTACTGACTAGCAAATAACCCTAGAAACAATGGATTCAAATGGAGTTTGACGTTAGTATGCTGCTATGCTAACAACATGATAATCTTATCTTAACATCTTATCTTTTCTGGACATGTCCTGTCTGGGATTTCGAAATTGCCTAAAATGTCTGGGTTTTGTCTTTGAATTCCTATTGTCTTCACTTGCTGAAGATAATGACTGAAAAGTAGTAGCCAAAACCCAGACATTTTAGGCAATTTAGAATTGCCGACCAGGGGCGCGTTTCCCGAAAGCAACTAGGTTGCAAGTTCTGTCATTACCAATAGAGTTCAGCAGAGCTTACAACCATAGCTGGCAAACGATGCTTTTGGGAAACACACACCTGGACATATCCGGAAAAAAGAGGACGAATGGTCACTCTAAAGATGCCTTTACTTGAGAGACATTTCAGACAAATTTCACAAGCAAAGAAAAGTTGAGTGCCTATTATCAAGAACATAGAGAGGTATGAAGCCAAGTTCATATAAAAGTCACATTCAAACCAAGCAGCTCGGAGAATTATATGTATATGTTATAATAATATTATGTGGAGGAGAGAGCGTTAAGTGCACAGGACGGACATTAGCCGAGCGACGACAGAAAGATAGAGATGGCGGATAAAAAACAAATGAGGAAAACGTCTGCGGAACAAAAGAAGGCTTAAGCCAATAAGGCAAGAAGTAGGACCCGTGTAAATATCAGATCAGCTTTCCAGCGCTGGAGAGAACTCAAGGAGCGGAAGGCCTGCGATCGGACGCCGAGGTTGCTTTGTTTCTTCTCGATAGGTGAGTAAAACACCGTGTCTGCGCCGCAACAGCTAAAGTCTGTCTAGTACACTGGACGCGACAAAGCGACCGCTGAAAATCATTTGGACGCGACAAAGCGACCGTTGAAAATCATTTGAAATTTGTGTTAATACATCATGATTAGAACGCAGCAGCAGTTTTCTGTTGGGGATTTGTCGTGTCGTGCCGCACGCACGTGTAGACCATAGATATGTATATATATATATATATATATATGGTGTAGACAGCACTGATTATAATGAGTTCTATAGTATTTTGTCGCGCCGCACCACTCGCGTCCGGTGTAGACACGGTGTAACATTGGTTTTGCTTTGTTTCACAGAACTAATCGTTGCCTGGGTTGCGTACGTATGTGTAGGGCGGAGCTATCAAAATAGGGGCAAGACCCTTTTGGGGTAGGGGCGTGTTTGTTTTGGTGATTTCAGATGTCAACATTGGCTACCAGAAATCGCTTACCCCACCTTTAATGCTCTATTGCAAAAATAATGTACCTCCTACACTAAATCTAACCGTCTGTTTTAACAAAAGAAAACAGGAGATAAAAACACATTTGCTGAAAGCAACCATGTAACTCTTTTATCACGTGTTTTTCCAGGACTCGTAGCAGAGTGCTTTTCATCACAAGCGTTGCTGTACCAGGTGGGCTACCGAGCAAGTTTACTACATCAAAAAAAAAAATATATATATATATAAATATGGAGCAGTTTACTGTATGTGAAGCAAACATCAAACTGTATTAGTTTACAAATCATGCACTATGCTAACATTATTTTAAGGGTCAAAACATACAATTGTGCAAGAAACAGCACCAAATAATTATAAGTTGTGTGAAAAGGAATAAAAGTTGATGGTGTTTTTCTACTTCAGCTGGAAACTGCAACAAATTATATGTATGTTTTTGGAGTTTTGCAGAAATGGCACAACGGGCACATTTTTCCAATGTTGCACAATTCATATTTATATCACCATAAAGTATCAATTGACCCAAAAAGGTGAAAAATGGAGGTGAAAATTCTTGAAATTATGCAAAAAATGGATAATTAGCGTAATTAATGCACATACTTAAGCATAATTATGCTGCCTACCATTTGCACCAGCCGTCTCACACACACCTGTGAAGCCTTAAAATGCTGTCTAAGCAGGTTTCGGAAATTATAATATATAAGTTATGTTTGAAGGCAAAGAGTACAATAAGGAAAAGACAGACAACAGAAAGACAAACAGACTGCAAGACAAATTGTGAGACGAATACTGAAATGGGAAAGGACAGAAGTGGAAAAAGAGAATATTGGGTGGGTGTTTCTCCCATCATCCCCTGCTGACTGTCCCAGCATGAGATCAGAGGGGCCGGGCGGCTCTCAGTCACATATGAAGTAAGCAAACAGCCGGGGAAGTGTGACAGCATGACAGGGACATTTCTCATGGCTGCTGGAGCATACTGTCCTACTGCTGCTCTGCGTGAGGCCTGCAGCTCTGAGAAATGAAGCAGGGACCAGAGACGGCAAGACACTGAGTCTGTGGGACTAAACAGACACACTAAAGGTGCACAAAAGAGAGCTTTATTGCTGATCTGAGATCAGTGTGTGGCTGCCATTGATCATATATGACACTCGCATAGTGTGCATGACGGTGTGTGTTTATAACAGAAAGATTGTGTTGAGATTGCATGCTTTACTTTTTTCGTTAACTGTATCACTTTCTTGTTATATTTAATTTTATATCGTTTTATTTATCCATTTGCACAATTTAAGTGTATTTGTCGCATCAAATGTATCAATATACAGTATAATCATGGTTTACAACTATATATATATATATATAT
>NW_015648609.1:377042-388970 GCF_001515625.1 Sinocyclocheilus rhinocerous
CATACATATACATAAATTGAGAGAGAACTAATATAAAAGTATTAGTACCATGTTTTTATTTATTTATTTTGCTTGCACATTTACCATGGTAACATCATCATATCCTCATCATAGATATCATGTAAACACCATGGTACATGATTATTGTAATCATTCAGTTCCATAGTATATATGAAGGTACCACAGTATTACCATCTGATACCATCAAAGTACCATGGTATCACCAGAGTACTTTTTCTGAGGCAATTCTTTCATCTTGCCTGTAATGTGGATGCACTCAAATGCAAATGTGCATGTGTGTGGCGTAAAAACCCAACAGTGATACACTGATTACCCATAATACCTTTCTTTTATCTCTAAATAGATTAGCTTGATAACACTCTTACGTGTTAAATGAGAGGATTTGCTCGTTTATCCAGGTGTCAGTTTTTCTTCTCTCTGCGTTTCAGAGCTGCAGCTCAAAGTCAAGATTCTGCCTTCAAGTCACCGTTGTCTGAATGATCATATTTACGAGATGAGAGCACATGAACGGCACCATAACCCTTGGAAAATGTATTTGTGGCACTGCCAGAAGTTTGCCACAGGGGCTTCCTGAAATGCTTCGTTTTCGTAAGGGAATGTCTTAATTAGCAGTGAGGAAACTGGAGATTTCTGGGTTTTTCTGAAGCAAAATCATCCCAGAACCTAATTGGTACTGATGATAATAAGGTTTGATGAAAATAACTGTCGACAAAACTATTTAGTTTGTATATATGTTGTATATATGTTGAGCTCTTGTTACATTATAGTCCTCCACGTCCGCTGCGTTCTCAAAACTCTGGCCATTTGATAATACCTAGAATATCAAAATCAACTGCGGGCGGCAGATCCTTTTCCTATTTAGCGCCCAAACTCTGGAATAACCTACCTAACATTGTTCGGGAGGCAGACACACTCTGTCAGTTTAAATCTAGATTAAAGACCCATCTCTTTAACCTGGCTTACACATAACACACTAATACGCTTCTAATATTCAAATCCGTTAAAGGATTTTTAGGCTGCATTAATTAGGTCAACCGGAACCGGGAACACTTCCCATAACACCCGATGTACTTGCTACATTGTTAGAAGAATGGCATCTACGCTAATATTAGTCTGTTTCTCTCTTATTCCGAGGTCACCGTTGCCACCAGATCCAGTCTGTATCCAGATCAGATGGTCACTGCAGTCACCCGGATCCAGTACGTATTCAGACCAGATGGTGGATCAGCACCTAGAGAGGACCTCTACAGCCCTGAAAGACAGCGGAGACCAGGACAACTAGATGAGCCCCAGATACAGATGTTATTCCCCTGTAAAGACCTTGTCTCAGACGACCACCGGGACAAGACCACAGGAACCAGATGAGTCTTCTGCACAATGTGACTTTGCTGCAGCCCTTTAATTGAACTGCTCCCCGACTGAGCCTGGTTTCTCCCAAGTTTTTTTCTCCATTCTGTCACCGATGGAGTTTTGGTTCCTTGCCGCTGTCGCCTCTGGCTTGCTTAGTTGGGGACACTTCATTTCCAGCGATATTGTTGACTTGATTGCAAGTGATTGCAAAGATACTATTTAAACTGAACTGATGATGACATCACTGAATTCAATGATGAACTGCCTTTAACTGAAAAATTTGTGTTTACTATTGTCATTTTTGCATTATTGACACACTATTTTCCTAATTAACGCTGTTCAGTTGCTTTGACACAATCTGTATTGTTAAAAGCGCTATATAAATAAAGGTGACTTGACTTGACTATATTTTATGTACTGTTGATGAAGAATCGTAATAAAACTTGCAGAAAATCATTCTATAATGAACGTCCTTCGCTCTTCATTTTGCATTTTGTCTCATTAGCATTTAAAAGTCTTTGGCAGTATGTGGAAAACATAGAGAAAGCCATATAAAGTTCCTCGACATGTCTATTTGGATTCGACCAAAATCGTTTTAACGCACATCATGTCGTAATTTATCGTAAGCATAAGTGCATTTACGGCGGTTGAAAGACCGTTTCACACTATTTGTTCAACGTTTGTATCAGTGCAACAAGATATTTGCAAAACAAAAGGCTCGATTAAAGCTGACGACGTGGTTCAGAAGTCAATATTTGCTAATGATGTTTGTAAAAGAATATGCTCATTATACACATCGCCGGTTAAGCCCTCACCTTTTTCAATTTATAAAACCCCTTTTTATGCTTCAGTGAACCAAACAGGAACAATTATCAAAAACAAACGAAAATACCAGCTTACAGAAATAACAGCTTCGGATATTTTGTCAAATTAAATGCGCTTACGCTGCGGTTTCATTGTGATGGCAAACTGTAATCGATTGGATGCAGAGTTTTTGGCTTAAAAAGTACAAAAGCCACTGATGGGTGAAAAGCTATCAAGAAGTTTATGAACACTCTTTCAGTTTTCTTTTTTGGCATATGATTAATAGCCTGTAAACACACAAAACGTGTCACTCAATCATCAGTTGGACATGTAAATAGGAAATATCACATCCAAACCCTCCAAAAAAGCAGTTCGGATGAGGACTCTGATCATAAATCAAGAAGAGAAACTATAAGAGGCGACGTGCCCCGCTTTGCCTTTCCTCGGAAGGCTTTTGAGAGAAAAAAGAGCTTGAGTCTGATATCTTGATATGCTCATAATCGAAAGCCCCAGGGTATGAATATAAATTTAACGAGCACAAGAGGGAAGAGCTCTCGCTGGTCGCCTCTAATCTATTAAGTGGGAAAAAGGTGGGAAAGACTAGGCTGGACTGACTTTTAGGATGCATTACTAATGTTTTGTGTTAGTATCAGCTTTTCTTTGGTATTTTATATCTGCTTTGGATCATTTCAACCCTAATAATGTTCACACTTCCAGCTTATTTATGTAATACCTTTCAACTGAGGTTGGAGAACAAATTTTCTCAATAACAATGACAAAAATAAAATACAATTTAATTAAATGATAAGACAAACAAACAAAAATATTAATTTATTTATTTATTTATTTCAACCCTAATAAATGTCACATTTCTTACTTCTTTGTGTAGCACCTTTGGATTGAGGTTGGAGAACAAATGTTCTCAAAGAAAAAAAAAGAAGATAATAAATAATTAAATATTATATTATTAATAAATAAATGACTAAATAAGTAAGTAAGTAAATAAATAAATACATTTCTACCTTAATAAAGATTACATTTCTGGCTTGTTTGTGTAATACTGTAATGTGGTGTTTTGGGTTGTGTAACGAACTCAGTCCACTGAAGGCGAGCGTAGTGAGAACCCAAGTGCAGTTTATTTACAGAGTGATCCAAACATCCAAACAATAATCCGAGACTTGACTTGACATGAACAGACTTGACTTGACATGAACAGACTTGACTTGACATGAACAGACTTGACTTGACATGAACAGACTTGACTTGAAACACCACATTACAAATACCTCTGAAAGGGAAAATAAATAAATAAATAAATAAATTTCTACCCTAATAAAGATGACATATCTGGCTTGTTTGTGTAATACCTTTGAAAGGGATAATAAATAAATAAATTAATTAATTAATTAATTTCTACACTAATAAGGATGACATATCTGGCTTGTTTGTGTAATACCTTTGAAAGGGATAATAAATAAATAAATTAATTAATTAATTAATTTCTACACTAATAAGGATGACATATCTGGCTTGTTTGTGTAATACCTTTGAAAGGGATAATAAATAAATAAATTAATTAATTAATTAATTTCTACACTAATAAGGATGACATATCTGGCTTGTTTGTGTAATACCTTTGAAAGGGATAATAAATAAATAAATTAATTAATTAATTAATTTCTACCCTAATAAAGAGGACATATCTGGTTTGTTTGTGTAATACCTCTGAAAGGGAAAATAAATAAATCAATACATTTCTACACTAATAAAGATGACATATATGGCTTGTTGTGTAATACGTTTGAAAGGGATAATAAATAAATAAATTAATTAATTAATTAATTTCTACACTAATAAGGATGACATATCTGGCTTGTTTGTGTAATACCTTTGAAAGGGATAAATAAATAAATTAATTAATTAATTAATTAATTAATTAATTTATTTATTAATTTATTTATTAATTAATTAATCAATTAATCAATCAATCAATCAATCAATCACTCAATCAATTAATTAATTAATTTCTACACTAATAAAGATGACATCTGGTTTGTTTGTGTAATACCTTTGAAAGGGAAAATAAATAAATAAATAAATAAATTTCTACCCTAATAAAGATGACATATCTGGTTTGTTTGTGTAATACCTTTGAAAGGGATAATAAATAAATAAATAAATAAATTTCTACCCTAATAAAGATGACATATCTGGTTTGTTTGTGTAATTCCTCTGAAAGGGAAAATAAATAAATAAATTTCTACACTAATAAAGATGACATATCTGGTTTGTTTGTGTAATTCCTCTGAAAGGGAAAATAAATAAATAAATTTCTACACTAATAAAGATGACATATATGGCTTGTTTGTGTAATACGTTTGAAAGGGATAATAAATAAATAAATACATTTCTACACTAATAAATATGACATATCTGGCTTGTTTGTGTAATATCTTTAAAAGGGAAAATAAATAAATAAATAAATAAATAAATTTCTATAGTAATAAAGATGACATATCTGGCTTGTTTGTGTAATACCTTTGAAAGGGAAAATAAATAAATAAATAAAATCTCTTTTTGACACAAAAAGCAGATCTTGGCACAGTTTGTAGCGGCTTATTGCTTTAATTTGCCTCAGTCTGAGAACACTACCGCAACGATTTTCATAAAAACACATGTTCAGGAATGACTGGACATACTCACCATATTGAGTGACTGTGGCAGAAGTCTAGAGCTGAGATGATCTGTCTGAAGAACTTTCGAGCTTCTTTGGGTGTTAATCGGCCCTTCTTTACCAGATAGTCAAACAGCTCTCCACCTGACACGTGCTCTAAAACCAAATACCTGCAAACAGAAACAAGACTGAGAGAAATGGCATTACCGATCCTGATATAATTCTTACTGAAATAAGAAGTTTGGGCACAACATATCGAAGGGCCTAACTTTGTTTTATAACAGTCAGCAGTCTTCTGTGTACAATGAACCATGGCTGAATTTGGAATAGCATTCTATGCATACCACTTCTTAAATGGGTCATATGATGCTGCTAAAAAGAACATTATTTTGTGTATTTGGTGTAATGAAATGTGTTTATGTGGTTTAAGGTTCAAAGAACACATTATTTTCCACATACTGTAAAAAGAGAAGGAAAAATTGAAATCGCATCATATGACCCCTTTAAATATAAAAATAAAATAAAAAATTGTAGTATGCTAAAGTATGCTGGTATGTTATTCCAAATTCAGCCCACAACTTACCTGCTAATGTTAGTCAGTTGCAGTTGTTATAGGCTACGTTCACACTGTCAGTTTTTGGGATTGACAACCGCATTTACTTACAGGTGTGAGTCTCGAAATGTCCCATTCACACAGCAACTTACAGTAGAGTCTCAAATACTGTTTGAATGAATGTGCAACGGGAGTCAAGCCCGTTTTCCTTACCAGTTACCATACAACTGAAAGTCTTATCACTTTCTGACACGACAAGAGTCCAATCGAGCTGGGGGTTCATCTGTCAAATCTTCATCAACCGACAGCAGCTTTTATATTTGTGTGGAGAGCGGAGCAATTGAGTCGCGCGCAGAACACAAACCTGACGGGTTAGGAGGCTGGATCTAAAACTTTCCGATGACACACAGCTCATTTCTCCGTCACTGTAAGTTACTGAAACCACGCAACACACGGTAAACGCGCGTTTGTGCACTCTCACACTGTATGACCTGACAGACAACTAGTCGTCCAGTCATGTTCCATTCACACAGCGCGTTTTCCGAGAATGCGGCTGTGAGTCCTGAAAATTTACGGGTGTGAGTTCGGTTACAGAATGCGGTTGTCACGCATGAAAATAACCGTGCTGTTTGTGAACGTAACCGTATTAAGGACTCAAATACAGGACAGACATGACAACCGTATTCTGCTGCGGTGTTGTGTGAAGGTGAGTGTGAAGATAAAAGGGATACCAGCAAGTAAACACAATAAAACTTTTAGTGGGTTTTAGTGGGTTTTAGACTTGTTAAGTGTCCTTGATGATAACATGCTGTTATGGTTTGAAATTGGGCTGTTTCTGTAAGAAGTTCTGTCAGGGAACGTTAGGAGGACTAGAGTTTTTGTGGAGAAACTGACTTCAGATACAAACACAGTCAAAAGATGCGAGTCAGTGACATAAACAATAATTAAACAACATCTGAGCATGTGTGAGTTACTCTTCCAAGCCTAAACAAAAGCCAGCGAGTGGTTTCTGTGTTAGAAGCTGACAGCTTGGTGTCATATTGTGTTAGATTTATCTCCACTCCATTCTTTCTTTTTGTAACTAAACTGAATCTCAGGCCATTACAATTATCCCTCTGTTCCATCACTGTCATTTTCTAACGCTCAAACGACACGATCACGAGTGGGAGACTGGTTTTACACAACAGCTCAATACACAAGTTAATATGGAGATACTTACATTTTAGACATATTGCCACCTGTCTTTTTTTGCTCCATTAGCAGAAATATTTCTAAATGAAGTAACAGCAATCAACCACAGCTACTCAGAGCAACACACAATAGTGGTGTTTTGAATCATTGTTTGAACGAATCGGTTGAGTGAATGATTCAATGAATCACTTGGCGCCACCTACTGGCATAACCTGATACGAGTCACTAAAAATAAGTATTAAAGGGGTCATATGATGCGATTTCAAGTTTTCCTTTCTCTTTGGAGTGTTACAAGCTGATTGTGCATAGATAAGATCCCTGAAGTTGCAAAGACTAAAGTCTCAAAACCAAAGAGATATTCTTTATCAAAGTTAACAGTGTAAATAGCATAGAATGATTTTCATATTCATTTACCATGGTATATACATAAGAATGGTAAAAATGGTAAAAAAAATATAAAAAAGTACAGTATTACCATTATACCAAGTAAATTATAAAACCCATGCATTGCTTCAAAACCAAAGAAAATATAAACAGATGAGTGATGAGGTAAACAGAAATAGTTTTTGTGAAGATTTGTTGATGCCAAAAAATGCTAAGTGAATTATCATGGTGTTTACATCAAGGATGATTCGTGGCCCCATTAGCAGCTCTCAAACTGCTGTGACTAACAGGCTGCTTGACACTTTCATCATTAGGAGTGTTTTAGCACCAGCAGAATCACTCTCTTACAAAACCTTTTAAGATCAAACACATTTACACTTGTATTTCTGCCAAACTTTTAGGCTATATACACCAAACTTGTTTTTGCTCTGTCCTCTCACATTTTGGGATTGCAATCCTAGGCATATTTCATCTTTGTTAAATAATTTTTATTAACAATATCTTTATAGATAATACTAAATAGAAGATAGAATACTAGAAGATACACTACACTACACTACACATGAATACAAAAAGCACCGCAATATTTAATCAAAATACTTATACTTACAAATATTTTTTATTTTCGTAGACGTCGTGCAACTTTAAGACATGGGGATGTTCTATTAGCTTCAAGATGGCGATTTCTCGCTCCACCTGTGGAGAATAAGAGATAAAAAAAAAAGATATTGAATTCACAGAAAAAGATGTTTAAACAGTTCTTGCAAAATGTGTGTTTACACAGGCTTTATTAATTAATTTATTTATTTATTTTTTAATAAAGACTATACAATCCAGTAATTGGCCATAACTATAGTAAAGAACAATTTTCATTCATTTATTTATCTTTTATAAATTAATACTGACAAAACTCATAATGGAGCAAACCACTGATTTGAGACAAGTTAGACAGTTAGTTGTAAGATCAAGCTGCATATTTCTGATTCACTAAAAGAACTGACTTATTAGAGTCATTTGTTCAGGAATCAGACTGTACTGGTCACGTTATATGTTTTTGATTCACTAAAAAGAACCGACTCATTAAAGCAATTTAATTAGGAATCGGACTGCCTGGTCGTGTTCAGTGTTGGGGGTAAAATATTACAAGTATCATGAGTTACGTAATCAGATTACTTTTTTTCAAGTGACTAGTAAAGTAATGCATTACTTTTAATTTACAAGAAAATATCTGAGTTACTTTTTCAAATAAGAAATGCCAGTTACGCTCTCCTGTCCTCATGTTGAGAGAAATTGGGCGAAAGTGCAGAGGCCTTATGTGAAAGAGTGTTGAACTTTCTACTTCTACGTCCTATTCTTATTATTCAAAGGGCTTTTACATTTAGAACATTTTATATTAAAAACAAAGAAGCAAGCCCAGCTCAGATTTAAAAAGTAGCCTAACACAAAAGTAACGCAACGCATTACTTTCCATAAAAACTAACTAAAATAATTAGTTACTTTTTTAAGGGAGTAACGCAATATTGTAATGCATTACTTTTAAAAGTAACTTTCCCCAACACTGGTCGTGTGGTGTGTTTATGTTTTACCAAAAAGAATCGACTCATTAGATTCATTCATTTGGGAATCGGACAGTACTGGTCGTGTTTTACGTTTTTGATTCACTAAAATGAACTGGCTCACAAGAGTCATTTATTTGGAATTGACTGCACTAGTTGCACCATGTTTTTGATTCACTAAAATAACTGACTCATTGGTGTCATTGTTCAGGCATTGTATGTTTTTGATTCACTAAAAAGAATCAACTCATTAGAGTCATTCATTTGGTAATCAGACTGTACTTGTCGTGTTTTATGTTTTTGATTCACTAAAAAGAATCAACTCATTAGAGTCATTCATTTGGTAATCAGACTGTACTTGTCGTGTTTTATGTTTTTGATTCACTAAAAAGAATCAACTCATTAGAGTCATTCATTTGGTAATCAGACTGTACTTGTCGTGTTTTATGTTTTTGATTCACTAAAAAGAATCAACTCATTAGAGTCATTCATTTGTGAATCGGACTGTACTGGTCGTGTTTTAATGCGTCTGATTCACTAAAACAAACCGGCTCCTTGGAGTCATGCATAAGGAATGAGACTGCACTGTTCGTGTTTTATTTTTTTAATTCATTAAAAAAAATGGCTCACAAGAGTCATTCTTTCAGGAATGGGATTATTAGTTGCGCTGTATGTTTTTGATTCACTAAAAGAACCAGTTTTGAAAAGTCATTTGTGTGAGAATTGAACTACGCTGTGTTTTTATTATTATTATTACCCAAAAAGAAGCAGCCACCAAAAACCATTTAACCCTGAATGGTTTGGTCAAACCAAATAGACAACATTTCTGTGATTTGGACCGAGTGACCTTGAATTATGTCACTGCAAATGCAATGTTTGAACTGATGCAGCCAAATCTTATCCTCCATCAGGCTGCTGAACTCTGAGAGGTTTCATAAATGTAAAATGAAATATGATGACAGATTAGCAAAAAAATAAAACCCTCAAGTTCATAAGTCCATGTCAAGTAGAGCAAACCTTTGCAGAATTCTTCAGTAATCGTCTATAGCGCTACTTTGATACATAAGCATCCTTGTCAGTCTACTGAAATAAACTGATTCCCACATGCACAAGATAAACATATTTTCTCGTTGAATCAAGCTTAAGACCATGAAAGATCTCTATGACCTGACAGGGACCTAAAGGAAATCTTAAAATCGCAAGCACTTCGCAAAGAACTGAGCTCATAAGTCACAGACTGAACCTAAGATTGTGCCAGATGTAAGCAAGACAATCGTGTTTGATTTGCATCACTGTCTTCTGGAATATTCCTAGCATGCACACCTGCCACTGCAGATCAGAGTGGAGGATGGGGACGTAGATGGTATTTCCTGAACCCACCTGACCCTAATGTTCCACAGCAGCACTTTGATCTCGCCTCTCAAAACCTCCTGAATTACTTGCGCTCATCCAGACTCACTACACTACAGTACCGACCGCTCATGTGACTCGTCTCAACGGTCCCCAGTGCTTTGAACTCAGTGGAGTCAGCCTTCAAGCTTCAGTTGTAACTCTACAGCCTGACTTTGACCCCGTTTGCTACTGACCTTTCAAATCGCAGCCAATGATATACAGAAAATTAGCATTATGTATCATGTATGACACATCAAGAGATTCAGAAAAAAACATTCCAAATACTACAAGATTTTTTTTCTTCCCTGAACATAATGAAAATTTCCACCACATCTCAACATTTGAAAATTTTTGGAATAAAATGGCTATGGAATAAAAATGCTATGGTTAAATAGATTGCTATTTTGAATTGAATTTTATGTATCCTAAATACATAAAATTAAACAATAATTTTACTTTTTTTCTGTATAATTTGACACAATTGGACAATCCAAACTTAATAATAATATAATAATAATAATATCCAAACAATCCAAACTTGACTGGAAATGACATACAATAAAAAATATTCTGCTCAAAATTATATTTACCATGATTTTTTACACTACTCTTTGGGTTGGTACGTTTTTTTTTTATGTTTTTATGTCGTATGTTCACTAGGGCTGCATTTATTTGACCAAAAATCTAGTAAATACAGTAATATTGTGAAATATTATTACAATTTAAAATAATTGTTTTCTATTTGAATATATTGTAAAATGTCATTTATTCCTGTGATGCAAAGCTGAATTTTCAGCATCATTACTCCAGTCTTCAGTGTCACATGATCATTATAATAGCCTGATTTGCTGCTCAATAAATATTTCTTATCAATGCTGAAAACAGTTGTGCTGCTTCATATTTTTTGGGAAACCATGATAAATTTTTTTAATGAATCTTTGATTAATTAAAAGTTCAAAAGAACAGTATTTTTTTGAAACCGAAATCCTTTGTAACATTATAATGTCTTTATTGTCACTTTTGATCAATTTAATACAAAAAATCTTACTGACCTGACGGAATAGTAGTGGTAAAAATCACGGTAAAAAGTTACCAAGAGTTAAACATGAACTTCATATAACAAAAGAAAAAGCTGAAATCTGTTAGATTTAATAAAATCAACCCCTGGGGCATAAAGTACAACCTAAAGTTAAAGAAACCCAATTCTGTTCCCCACAAGGAGAACGATCGCCACCGGTCCCCCTTAGCAAAGCACTTAAACCCAGGTTTCTCCAGAGGGGACTGTCACTGGAATCTGTGCCGCTGTTCTATGCTGAAAGTCATGGAAACACATTCAGCCCTGCTACATGTGGCAAAAACATAAAGATCATGTGCCGTGCTAATCCAATCTATTATAACATGCTATGACTAGCCTCAGTATTCTGGTAAATATCTGGATTTATTTGGCTTCATGAACTGACATCATCTGCTCAACATTGAGTCAAAGTCCTTCACTAGCTGTTTTAATCAGGCATACAGATGTGATGACTATTCAGGGAATAAACAATCTGGCCAATGGCTGAAGAGCATGCTGGAGCAGACATGGAAATCCAAAGCCATCTTGACAAACGTGGCACCAGACCAAACCTCGCTGAATGGCTGATCCAAAGCCAGTCCGAAGAGCCAAGCAGGGAATTTGGCTGAGTGGAATGTCATTCAACACAAGGATGTGCCACAGGATCTCTGCTGAGCATAAACCGCACTCAGGGGATTGAGGAAATCTGTACTGTTGAGGAATACTCGATAAAAGCAAATTAAGTCAGGCTGAGGATGTCTGTAATAGCAAGAAAAAGCTATCTGTTAGCATTACAGCACCATTCATCTCAATGGCAGTAGCTCTACAGGCACATGCCAAACGAGAAGTTTGTGTGCTGGCATATTTGATCAATTCCAGAAATTTTTTTTTAGCAAATCACATAAGCTATAAAAAAGCAGAAACCAATCATCTCTTATATATATATATA